>NC_079555.1:20945995-21245995 GCF_015846415.1 Triplophysa dalaica
CACATTCAAAGCGTTAAAGAGACGCATTGCACAGCCCTCGCTCTATCTACTTCTCAGAATGCGTTGGCCGGGAATCGAACCCGGGTCAACTGCTTGGAAGGCAGCTATGCTCACCACTATACCACCAACGCACACAAATAGGAGCTGGCTTGATGGACTTCCACACTGAACACAGTGCTGTGAGACCACACAAAGATATACAGGCGTGTGAAGGTACGATTTTACGCGATACCTCAAGTCTCCTGGTACACATGACTCCGATGAGTCTACACACACCTTTTACGTCGGCTTTGTGATTAGAATCGTCCTGTCTGCAGCCTTAAATCTCAGCTTCCCACTAGAATACACAGTCTGCCATTCCATCCAACAGTGAGGTCAGGGTTTGTTTCTCCAGCCTGAAGACACGTGTGGTGTCACACTGGATGGTGGGCTGTCTGGGACTTACCAGCCAGCTGACAGCTTGCTGTGAAACGAGGCGTATAGGTAAATTGTTCTGCCTTGGCGATCGTGCTTGCTAAGGCAGCGCATATACTAAAATTGGATCGATACAGAGAAGATTAGCATGGCCCCTGCGAAAGGATGACACGCAAATCCGTGAAGCGCTCCATATTTACATTTAGCAGACGCTTTTATCCAAAACGACTAACAAATGAGGTAAACAATGGAAGCAATCGGAACAACAAGATCACAACAAAGAGCTTCAGTGCAAAACAAATTGTATCACACTAAAACTGGCCTAGTTTATACTAACACTAAAAACAACTTTCTATCTTTAAAAACTTCAACCACTTGCAGGAGAAACGTTTTCGATTGGCTCTGTTTGTTTTGAGGTGATCTAAAACAATTGAACTGATCAGCAGTTGGTTACAGTCACCACTACCCTTCCTCTTTCTTTCTGTAAAGGAATAGCCAAACAGGAGCGAATTTGGCGTTTGTACCAGTTGCCGTCCCATGTTGGGGCTATGCATCAAACGTCAATTCCTCGTTAGTATAGTGGACAGTATCTCCGCCTGTCACGCGGAAGACCGGGGTTCGATTCCCCGACGGGGAGGCTTGATTTGATTTCAGTTCCACCTCAAGTGGCAATTTCAAACAGCTCAAGATTACAACGGCCACCCTTGTTCGAACCCGTTTCTTGAGACCACCCCTTCCACTTTGTTGTCGGATACAACTCGAAAAAACATTTTGGATTGATGGTTTTCTTGATTTTCTTTAACCAACCTAAGTTGTAGGCAGGTTTGGACGAGCTGCGGTTTGGCATTTCCAGTACAAACGTCCGCCCTCTGCTATTGTTTACAAACGTATGCTGCTCTGCTGTAAGCAAAGCACCCAAAAATACGACAAACTCGCAAAGGTTTCCCTCCACGGAAATCTTTAGTAAAAGGCGAAAGATTTATGCGTAGATGAAGGAAAACTCGAGCTATATCCACAAACAGTTGAACCAGAGGACTCACCACGTAACACCATCATGTTTAAAGAGGGTGATCTCTAGTGAACGCTTCCCGGAACATCGCAATTAGGAAGAGCTTAAGAAAGCCAGCACAAGAGTGCAGTGCTTCACAGAAGCCTACGGTGGCGTTGTTTCGTGGGGTGGAGTCTGGCGTGCGACCTTGTTTTTTCCTTAAGATAGAGCCCTTCTTACTTTACACTGCACACTGAATGACATAGGCAGCGCAAATAATAGCAAAGCCGCCCATTCAAATACACGAGAATCCTTGATTCCACGGTTGCAATTCGACAGGCTATGACTACACATTCAAAGCGTTAAAGAGACGCATTGCACAGCCCTCGCTCTATCTACTTCTCAGAATGCGTTGGCCGGGAATCGAACCCGGGTCAACTGCTTGGAAGGCAGCTATGCTCACCACTATACCACCAACGCACACAAATAGGAGCTGGCTTGATGGACTTCCACATCTACTGAACACAGTGCTGTGAGACCACACAAAGATATACAGGCGTGTGAAGGTACGATTTTACGCGATACCTCAAGTCTCCTGGTACACATGACTCCGATGAGTCTACACACACCTTTTACGTCGGCTTTGTGATTAGAATCGTCCTGTCTGCAGCCTTAAATCTCAGCTTCCCACTAGAATACACAGTCTGCCATTCCATCCAACAGTGAGGTCAGGGTTTGTTTCTCCAGCCTGAAGACACGTGTGGTGTCACACTGGATGGTGGGCTGTCTGGGACTTACCAGCCAGCTGACAGCTTGCTGTGAAACGAGGCGTATAGGTAAATTGTTCTGCCTTGGCGATCGTGCTTGCTAAGGCAGCGCATATACTAAAATTGGATCGATACAGAGAAGATTAGCATGGCCCCTGCGAAAGGATGACACGCAAATCCGTGAAGCGCTCCATATTTACATTTAGCAGACGCTTTTATCCAAAACGACTAACAAATGAGGTAAACAATGGAAGCAATCGGAACAACAAGATCACAACAAAGAGCTTCAGTGCAAAACAAATTGTATCACACTAAAACTGGCCTAGTTTATACTAACACTAAAAACAACTTTCTATCTTTAAAAACTTCAACCACTTGCAGGAGAAACGTTTTCGATTGGCTCTGTTTGTTTTGAGGTGATCTAAAACAATTGAACTGATCAGCAGTTGGTTACAGTCACCACTACCCTTCCTCTTTCTTTCTGTAAAGGAATAGCCAAACAGGAGCGAATTTGGCGTTTGTACCAGTTGCCGTCCCATGTTGGGGCTATGCATCAAACGTCAATTCCTCGTTAGTATAGTGGACAGTATCTCCGCCTGTCACGCGGAAGACCGGGGTTCGATTCCCCGACGGGGAGGCTTGATTTGATTTCAGTTCCACCTCAAGTGGCAATTTCAAACAGCTCAAGATTACAACGGCCACCCTTGTTCGAACCCGTTTCTTGAGACCTCCACTTTGTTGTCGGATACAACTCGAAAAAACATTTTGGATTGATGGTTTTCTTGATTTTCTTTAACCAACCTAAGTTGTAGGCAGGTTTGGACGAGCTGCGGTTTGGCATTTCCAGTACAAACGTCCGCCCTCTGCTATTGTTTACAAACGTATGCTGCTCTGCTGTAAGCAAAGCACCCAAAAATACGACAAACTCGCAAAGGTTTCCCTCCACGGAAATCTTTAGTAAAAGGCGAAAGATTTATGCGTAGATGAAGGAAAACTCGAGCTATATCCACAAACAGTTGAACCAGAGGACTCACCACGTAACACCATCATGTTTAAAGAGGGTGATCTCTAGTGAACGCTTCCCGGAACATCGCAATTAGGAAGAGCTTAAGAAAGCCAGCACAAGAGTGCAGTGCTTCACAGAAGCCTACGGTGGCGTTGTTTCGTGGGGTGGAGTCTGGCGTGCGACCTTGTTTTTTCCTTAAGATAGAGCCCTTCTTACTTTACACTGCACACTGAATGACATAGGCAGCGCAAATAATAGCAAAGCCGCCCATTCAAATACACGAGAATCCTTGATTCCACGGTTGCAATTCGACAGGCTATGACTACACATTCAAAGCGTTAAAGAGACGCATTGCACAGCCCTCGCTCTATCTACTTCTCAGAATGCGTTGGCCGGGAATCGAACCCGGGTCAACTGCTTGGAAGGCAGCTATGCTCACCACTATACCACCAACGCACACAAATAGGAGCTGGCTTGATGGACTTCCACATCTACTGAACACAGTGCTGTGAGACCACACAAAGATATACAGGCGTGTGAAGGTACGATTTTACGCGATACCTCAAGTCTCCTGGTACACATGACTCCGATGAGTCTACACACACCTTTTACGTCGGCTTTGTGATTAGAATCGTCCTGTCTGCAGCCTTAAATCTCAGCTTCCCACTAGAATACACAGTCTGCCATTCCATCCAACAGTGAGGTCAGGGTTTGTTTCTCCAGCCTGAAGACACGTGTGGTGTCACACTGGATGGTGGGCTGTCTGGGACTTACCAGCCAGCTGACAGCTTGCTGTGAAACGAGGCGTATAGGTAAATTGTTCTGCCTTGGCGATCGTGCTTGCTAAGGCAGCGCATATACTAAAATTGGATCGATACAGAGAAGATTAGCATGGCCCCTGCGAAAGGATGACACGCAAATCCGTGAAGCGCTCCATATTTACATTTAGCAGACGCTTTTATCCAAAACGACTAACAAATGAGGTAAACAATGGAAGCAATCGGAACAACAAGATCACAACAAAGAGCTTCAGTGCAAAACAAATTGTATCACACTAAAACTGGCCTAGTTTATACTAACACTAAAAACAACTTTCTATCTTTAAAAACTTCAACCACTTGCAGGAGAAACGTTTTCGATTGGCTCTGTTTGTTTTGAGGTGATCTAAAACAATTGAACTGATCAGCAGTTGGTTACAGTCACCACTACCCTTCCTCTTTCTTTCTGTAAAGGAATAGCCAAACAGGAGCGAATTTGGCGTTTGTACCAGTTGCCGTCCCATGTTGGGGCTATGCATCAAACGTCAATTCCTCGTTAGTATAGTGGACAGTATCTCCGCCTGTCACGCGGAAGACCGGGGTTCGATTCCCCGACGGGGAGGCTTGATTTGATTTCAGTTCCACCTCAAGTGGCAATTTCAAACAGCTCAAGATTACAACGGCCACCCTTGTTCGAACCCGTTTCTTGAGACCACCCCTTCCACTTTGTTGTCGGATACAACTCGAAAAAACATTTTGGATTGATGGTTTTCTTGATTTTCTTTAACCAACCTAAGTTGTAGGCAGGTTTGGACGAGCTGCGGTTTGGCATTTCCAGTACAAACGTCCGCCCTCTGCTATTGTTTACAAACGTATGCTGCTCTGCTGTAAGCAAAGCACCCAAAAATACGACAAACTCGCAAAGGTTTCCCTCCACGGAAATCTTTAGTAAAAGGCGAAAGATTTATGCGTAGATGAAGGAAAACTCGAGCTATATCCACAAACAGTTGAACCAGAGGACTCACCACGTAACACCATCATGTTTAAAGAGGGTGATCTCTAGTGAACGCTTCCCGGAACATCGCAATTAGGAAGAGCTTAAGAAAGCCAGCACAAGAGTGCAGTGCTTCACAGAAGCCTACGGTGGCGTTGTTTCGTGGGGTGGAGTCTGGCGTGCGACCTTGTTTTTTCCTTAAGATAGAGCCCTTCTTACTTTACACTGCACACTGAATGACATAGGCAGCGCAAATAATAGCAAAGCCGCCCATTCAAATACACGAGAATCCTTGATTCCACGGTTGCAATTCGACAGGCTATGACTACACATTCAAAGCGTTAAAGAGACGCATTGCACAGCCCTCGCTCTATCTACTTCTCAGAATGCGTTGGCCGGGAATCGAACCCGGGTCAACTGCTTGGAAGGCAGCTATGCTCACCACTATACCACCAACGCACACAAATAGGAGCTGGCTTGATGGACTTCCACATCTACTGAACACAGTGCTGTGAGACCACACAAAGATATACAGGCGTGTGAAGGTACGATTTTACGCGATACCTCAAGTCTCCTGGTACACATGACTCCGATGAGTCTACACACACCTTTTACGTCGGCTTTGTGATTAGAATCGTCCTGTCTGCAGCCTTAAATCTCAGCTTCCCACTAGAATACACAGTCTGCCATTCCATCCAACAGTGAGGTCAGGGTTTGTTTCTCCAGCCTGAAGACACGTGTGGTGTCACACTGGATGGTGGGCTGTCTGGGACTTACCAGCCAGCTGACAGCTTGCTGTGAAACGAGGCGTATAGGTAAATTGTTCTGCCTTGGCGATCGTGCTTGCTAAGGCAGCGCATATACTAAAATTGGATCGATACAGAGAAGATTAGCATGGCCCCTGCGAAAGGATGACACGCAAATCCGTGAAGCGCTCCATATTTACATTTAGCAGACGCTTTTATCCAAAACGACTAACAAATGAGGTAAACAATGGAAGCAATCGGAACAACAAGATCACAACAAAGAGCTTCAGTGCAAAACAAATTGTATCACACTAAAACTGGCCTAGTTTATACTAACACTAAAAACAACTTTCTATCTTTAAAAACTTCAACCACTTGCAGGAGAAACGTTTTCGATTGGCTCTGTTTGTTTTGAGGTGATCTAAAACAATTGAACTGATCAGCAGTTGGTTACAGTCACCACTACCCTTCCTCTTTCTTTCTGTAAAGGAATAGCCAAACAGGAGCGAATTTGGCGTTTGTACCAGTTGCCGTCCCATGTTGGGGCTATGCATCAAACGTCAATTCCTCGTTAGTATAGTGGACAGTATCTCCGCCTGTCACGCGGAAGACCGGGGTTCGATTCCCCGACGGGGAGGCTTGATTTGATTTCAGTTCCACCTCAAGTGGCAATTTCAAACAGCTCAAGATTACAACGGCCACCCTTGTTCGAACCCGTTTCTTGAGACCACCACTTTGTTGTCGGATACAACTCGAAAAAAATTTTGGATTGATGGTTTTCTTGATTTTCTTTAACCAACCTAAGTTGTAGGCAGGTTTGGACGAGCTGCGGTTTGGCATTTCCAGTACAAACGTCCGCCTCTGCTATTGTTTACAAACGTATGCTGCTCTGCTGTAAGCAAAGCACCCAAAAATACGACAAACTCGCAAAGGTTTCCCTCCACGGAAATCTTTAGTAAAAGGCGAAAGATTTATGCGTAGATGAAGGAAAACTCGAGCTATATCCACAAACAGTTGAACCAGAGGACTCACCACGTAACACCATCATGTTTAAAGAGGGTGATCTCTAGTGAACGCTTCCCGGAACATCGCAATTAGGAAGAGCTTAAGAAAGCCAGCACAAGAGTGCAGTGCTTCACAGAAGCCTACGGTGGCGTTGTTTCGTGGGGTGGAGTCTGGCGTGCGACCTTGTTTTTTCCTTAAGATAGAGCCCTTCTTACTTTACACTGCACACTGAATGACATAGGCAGCGCAAATAATAGCAAAGCCGCCCATTCAAATACACGAGAATCCTTGATTCCACGGTTGCAATTCGACAGGCTATGACTACACATTCAAAGCGTTAAAGAGACGCATTGCACAGCCCTCGCTCTATCTACTTCTCAGAATGCGTTGGCCGGGAATCGAACCCGGGTCAACTGCTTGGAAGGCAGCTATGCTCACCACTATACCACCAACGCACACAAATAGGAGCTGGCTTGATGGACTTCCACATCTACTGAACACAGTGCTGTGAGACCACACAAAGATATACAGGCGTGTGAAGGTACGATTTTACGCGATACCTCAAGTCTCCTGGTACACATGACTCCGATGAGTCTACACACACCTTTTACGTCGGCTTTGTGATTAGAATCGTCCTGTCTGCAGCCTTAAATCTCAGCTTCCCACTAGAATACACAGTCTGCCATTCCATCCAACAGTGAGGTCAGGGTTTGTTTCTCCAGCCTGAAGACACGTGTGGTGTCACACTGGATGGTGGGCTGTCTGGGACTTACCAGCCAGCTGACAGCTTGCTGTGAAACGAGGCGTATAGGTAAATTGTTCTGCCTTGGCGATCGTGCTTGCTAAGGCAGCGCATATACTAAAATTGGATCGATACAGAGAAGATTAGCATGGCCCCTGCGAAAGGATGACACGCAAATCCGTGAAGCGCTCCATATTTACATTTAGCAGACGCTTTTATCCAAAACGACTAACAAATGAGGTAAACAATGGAAGCAATCGGAACAACAAGATCACAACAAAGAGCTTCAGTGCAAAACAAATTGTATCACACTAAAACTGGCCTAGTTTATACTAACACTAAAAACAACTTTCTATCTTTAAAAACTTCAACCACTTGCAGGAGAAACGTTTTCGATTGGCTCTGTTTGTTTTGAGGTGATCTAAAACAATTGAACTGATCAGCAGTTGGTTACAGTCACCACTACCCTTCCTCTTTCTTTCTGTAAAGGAATAGCCAAACAGGAGCGAATTTGGCGTTTGTACCAGTTGCCGTCCCATGTTGGGGCTATGCATCAAACGTCAATTCCTCGTTAGTATAGTGGACAGTATCTCCGCCTGTCACGCGGAAGACCGGGGTTCGATTCCCCGACGGGGAGGCTTGATTTGATTTCAGTTCCACCTCAAGTGGCAATTTCAAACAGCTCAAGATTACAACGGCCACCCTTGTTCGAACCCGTTTCTTGAGACCACCACTTTGTTGTCGGATACAACTCGAAAAAACATTTTGGATTGATGGTTTTCTTGATTTTCTTTAACCAACCTAAGTTGTAGGCAGGTTTGGACGAGCTGCGGTTTGGCATTTCCAGTACAAACGTCCGCCCTCTGCTATTGTTTACAAACGTATGCTGCTCTGCTGTAAGCAAAGCACCCAAAAATACGACAAACTCGCAAAGGTTTCCCTCCACGGAAATCTTTAGTAAAAGGCGAAAGATTTATGCGTAGATGAAGGAAAACTCGAGCTATATCCACAAACAGTTGAACCAGAGGACTCACCACGTAACACCATCATGTTTAAAGAGGGTGATCTCTAGTGAACGCTTCCCGGAACATCGCAATTAGGAAGAGCTTAAGAAAGCCAGCACAAGAGTGCAGTGCTTCACAGAAGCCTACGGTGGCGTTGTTTCGTGGGGTGGAGTCTGGCGTGCGACCTTGTTTTTTCCTTAAGATAGAGCCCTTCTTACTTTACACTGCACACTGAATGACATAGGCAGCGCAAATAATAGCAAAGCCGCCCATTCAAATACACGAGAATCCTTGATTCCACGGTTGCAATTCGACAGGCTATGACTACACATTCAAAGCGTTAAAGAGACGCATTGCACAGCCCTCGCTCTATCTACTTCTCAGAATGCGTTGGCCGGGAATCGAACCCGGGTCAACTGCTTGGAAGGCAGCTATGCTCACCACTATACCACCAACGCACACAAATAGGAGCTGGCTTGATGGACTTCCACATCTACTGAACACAGTGCTGTGAGACCACACAAAGATATACAGGCGTGTGAAGGTACGATTTTACGCGATACCTCAAGTCTCCTGGTACACATGACTCCGATGAGTCTACACACACCTTTTACGTCGGCTTTGTGATTAGAATCGTCCTGTCTGCAGCCTTAAATCTCAGCTTCCCACTAGAATACACAGTCTGCCATTCCATCCAACAGTGAGGTCAGGGTTTGTTTCTCCAGCCTGAAGACACGTGTGGTGTCACACTGGATGGTGGGCTGTCTGGGACTTACCAGCCAGCTGACAGCTTGCTGTGAAACGAGGCGTATAGGTAAATTGTTCTGCCTTGGCGATCGTGCTTGCTAAGGCAGCGCATATACTAAAATTGGATCGATACAGAGAAGATTAGCATGGCCCCTGCGAAAGGATGACACGCAAATCCGTGAAGCGCTCCATATTTACATTTAGCAGACGCTTTTATCCAAAACGACTAACAAATGAGGTAAACAATGGAAGCAATCGGAACAACAAGATCACAACAAAGAGCTTCAGTGCAAAACAAATTGTATCACACTAAAACTGGCCTAGTTTATACTAACACTAAAAACAACTTTCTATCTTTAAAAACTTCAACCACTTGCAGGAGAAACGTTTTCGATTGGCTCTGTTTGTTTTGAGGTGATCTAAAACAATTGAACTGATCAGCAGTTGGTTACAGTCACCACTACCCTTCCTCTTTCTTTCTGTAAAGGAATAGCCAAACAGGAGCGAATTTGGCGTTTGTACCAGTTGCCGTCCCATGTTGGGGCTATGCATCAAACGTCAATTCCTCGTTAGTATAGTGGACAGTATCTCCGCCTGTCACGCGGAAGACCGGGGTTCGATTCCCCGACGGGGAGGCTTGATTTGATTTCAGTTCCACCTCAAGTGGCAATTTCAAACAGCTCAAGATTACAACGGCCACCCTTGTTCGAACCCGTTTCTTGAGACCACCCCTTCCACTTTGTTGTCGGATACAACTCGAAAAAACATTTTGGATTGATGGTTTTCTTGATTTTCTTTAACCAACCTAAGTTGTAGGCAGGTTTGGACGAGCTGCGGTTTGGCATTTCCAGTACAAACGTCCGCCCTCTGCTATTGTTTACAAACGTATGCTGCTCTGCTGTAAGCAAAGCACCCAAAAATACGACAAACTCGCAAAGGTTTCCCTCCACGGAAATCTTTAGTAAAAGGCGAAAGATTTATGCGTAGATGAAGGAAAACTCGAGCTATATCCACAAACAGTTGAACCAGAGGACTCACCACGTAACACCATCATGTTTAAAGAGGGTGATCTCTAGTGAACGCTTCCCGGAACATCGCAATTAGGAAGAGCTTAAGAAAGCCAGCACAAGAGTGCAGTGCTTCACAGAAGCCTACGGTGGCGTTGTTTCGTGGGGTGGAGTCTGGCGTGCGACCTTGTTTTTTCCTTAAGATAGAGCCCTTCTTACTTTACACTGCACACTGAATGACATAGGCAGCGCAAATAATAGCAAAGCCGCCCATTCAAATACACGAGAATCCTTGATTCCACGGTTGCAATTCGACAGGCTATGACTACACATTCAAAGCGTTAAAGAGACGCATTGCACAGCCCTCGCTCTATCTACTTCTCAGAATGCGTTGGCCGGGAATCGAACCCGGGTCAACTGCTTGGAAGGCAGCTATGCTCACCACTATACCACCAACGCACACAAATAGGAGCTGGCTTGATGGACTTCCACATCTACTGAACACAGTGCTGTGAGACCACACAAAGATATACAGGCGTGTGAAGGTACGATTTTACGCGATACCTCAAGTCTCCTGGTACACATGACTCCGATGAGTCTACACACACCTTTTACGTCGGCTTTGTGATTAGAATCGTCCTGTCTGCAGCCTTAAATCTCAGCTTCCCACTAGAATACACAGTCTGCCATTCCATCCAACAGTGAGGTCAGGGTTTGTTTCTCCAGCCTGAAGACACGTGTGGTGTCACACTGGATGGTGGGCTGTCTGGGACTTACCAGCCAGCTGACAGCTTGCTGTGAAACGAGGCGTATAGGTAAATTGTTCTGCCTTGGCGATCGTGCTTGCTAAGGCAGCGCATATACTAAAATTGGATCGATACAGAGAAGATTAGCATGGCCCCTGCGAAAGGATGACACGCAAATCCGTGAAGCGCTCCATATTTACATTTAGCAGACGCTTTTATCCAAAACGACTAACAAATGAGGTAAACAATGGAAGCAATCGGAACAACAAGATCACAACAAAGAGCTTCAGTGCAAAACAAATTGTATCACACTAAAACTGGCCTAGTTTATACTAACACTAAAAACAACTTTCTATCTTTAAAAACTTCAACCACTTGCAGGAGAAACGTTTTCGATTGGCTCTGTTTGTTTTGAGGTGATCTAAAACAATTGAACTGATCAGCAGTTGGTTACAGTCACCACTACCCTTCCTCTTTCTTTCTGTAAAGGAATAGCCAAACAGGAGCGAATTTGGCGTTTGTACCAGTTGCCGTCCCATGTTGGGGCTATGCATCAAACGTCAATTCCTCGTTAGTATAGTGGACAGTATCTCCGCCTGTCACGCGGAAGACCGGGGTTCGATTCCCCGACGGGGAGGCTTGATTTGATTTCAGTTCCACCTCAAGTGGCAATTTCAAACAGCTCAAGATTACAACGGCCACCCTTGTTCGAACCCGTTTCTTGAGACCTTCCACTTTGTTGTCGGATACAACTCGAAAAAACATTTTGGATTGATGGTTTTCTTGATTTTCTTTAACCAACCTAAGTTGTAGGCAGGTTTGGACGAGCTGCGGTTTGGCATTTCCAGTACAAACGTCCGCCCTCTGCTATCGTTTACAAACGTATGCTGCTCTGCTGTAAGCAAAGCACCCAAAAATACGACAAACTCGCAAAGGTTTCCCTCCACGGAAATCTTTAGTAAAAGGCGAAAGATTTATGCGTAGATGAAGGAAAACTCGAGCTATATCCACAAACAGTTGAACCAGAGGACTCACCACGTAACACCATCATGTTTAAAGAGGGTGATCTCTAGTGAACGCTTCCCGGAACATCGCAATTAGGAAGAGCTTAAGAAAGCCAGCACAAGAGTGCAGTGCTTCACAGAAGCCTACGGTGGCGTTGTTTCGTGGGGTGGAGTCTGGCGTGCGACCTTGTTTTTTCCTTAAGATAGAGCCCTTCTTACTTTACACTGCACACTGAATGACATAGGCAGCGCAAATAATAGCAAAGCCGCCCATTCAAATACACGAGAATCCTTGATTCCACGGTTGCAATTCGACAGGCTATGACTACACATTCAAAGCGTTAAAGAGACGCATTGCACAGCCCTCGCTCTATCTACTTCTCAGAATGCGTTGGCCGGGAATCGAACCCGGGTCAACTGCTTGGAAGGCAGCTATGCTCACCACTATACCACCAACGCACACAAATAGGAGCTGGCTTGATGGACTTCCACATCTACTGAACACAGTGCTGTGAGACCACACAAAGATATACAGGCGTGTGAAGGTACGATTTTACGCGATACCTCAAGTCTCCTGGTACACATGACTCCGATGAGTCTACACACACCTTTTACGTCGGCTTTGTGATTAGAATCGTCCTGTCTGCAGCCTTAAATCTCAGCTTCCCACTAGAATACACAGTCTGCCATTCCATCCAACAGTGAGGTCAGGGTTTGTTTCTCCAGCCTGAAGACACGTGTGGTGTCACACTGGATGGTGGGCTGTCTGGGACTTACCAGCCAGCTGACAGCTTGCTGTGAAACGAGGCGTATAGGTAAATTGTTCTGCCTTGGCGATCGTGCTTGCTAAGGCAGCGCATATACTAAAATTGGATCGATACAGAGAAGATTAGCATGGCCCCTGCGAAAGGATGACACGCAAATCCGTGAAGCGCTCCATATTTACATTTAGCAGACGCTTTTATCCAAAACGACTAACAAATGAGGTAAACAATGGAAGCAATCGGAACAACAAGATCACAACAAAGAGCTTCAGTGCAAAACAAATTGTATCACACTAAAACTGGCCTAGTTTATACTAACACTAAAAACAACTTTCTATCTTTAAAAACTTCAACCACTTGCAGGAGAAACGTTTTCGATTGGCTCTGTTTGTTTTGAGGTGATCTAAAACAATTGAACTGATCAGCAGTTGGTTACAGTCACCACTACCCTTCCTCTTTCTTTCTGTAAAGGAATAGCCAAACAGGAGCGAATTTGGCGTTTGTACCAGTTGCCGTCCCATGTTGGGGCTATGCATCAAACGTCAATTCCTCGTTAGTATAGTGGACAGTATCTCCGCCTGTCACGCGGAAGACCGGGGTTCGATTCCCCGACGGGGAGGCTTGATTTGATTTCAGTTCCACCTCAAGTGGCAATTTCAAACAGCTCAAGATTACAACGGCCACCCTTGTTCGAACCCGTTTCTTGAGACCTCCACTTTGTTGTCGGATACAACTCGAAAAAACATTTTGGATTGATGGTTTTCTTGATTTTCTTTAACCAACCTAAGTTGTAGGCAGGTTTGGACGAGCTGCGGTTTGGCATTTCCAGTACAAACGTCCGCCCTCTGCTATTGTTTACAAACGTATGCTGCTCTGCTGTAAGCAAAGCACCCAAAAATACGACAAACTCGCAAAGGTTTCCCTCCACGGAAATCTTTAGTAAAAGGCGAAAGATTTATGCGTAGATGAAGGAAAACTCGAGCTATATCCACAAACAGTTGAACCAGAGGACTCACCACGTAACACCATCATGTTTAAAGAGGGTGATCTCTAGTGAACGCTTCCCGGAACATCGCAATTAGGAAGAGCTTAAGAAAGCCAGCACAAGAGTGCAGTGCTGCACAGAAGCCTACGGTGGCGTTGTTTCGTGGGGTGGAGCCTGGCGTGCGACCTTGTTTTTTCCTTAAGATAGAGCCCTTCTTACTTTACACTGCACACTGAATGACATAGGCAGCGCAAATAATAACAAAGCCGCCCATTCAAATACACGAGAATCCTTGATTCCACGGTTGCAATTCGACAGGCTATGACTACACATTCAAAGCGTTAAAGAGACGCATTGCACAGCCCTCGCTCTATCTACTTCTCTGAATGCGTTGGCCGGGAATCGAACCCGGGTCAACTGCTTGGAAGGCAGCTATGCTCACCACTATACCACCAACGCACACAAATAGGAGTTGGCTTGATGGACTTCCACATCTACTGAACACAGTGCTGTGAGACCACACAAAGATATACAGGCGTGTGAAGGTACGATTTTACGCGATACCTCAAGTCTCCTGGTACACATGACTCCGATGAATCTACACACACCTTTTACGTCGGCTTTGTGATTAGAATCGTCCTGTCTGCAGCCTTAAATCTCAGCTTCCCACTAGAATACACAGTCTGCCATTCCATCCAACAGTGAGGTCAGGGTTTGTTTCTCCAGCTTGAAGACACGTGTGGTGTCACACTGGATGGTGGGCTGTCTGGGACTTACCAGCCAGCTGACAGCTTGCTGTGAAACGAGGCGTATAGGTAAATTGTTCTGCCTTGGCGATCGTGCTTGCTAAGGCAGCGCATATACTAAAATTGGATCGATACAGAGAAGATTAGCATGGCCCCTGCGAAAGGATGACACGCAAATCCGTGAAGCGCTCCATATTTACATTTAGCAGACTCTTTTATCCAAAACGACTAACAAATGAGGTAAACAATGGAAGCAATCGGAACAACAAGATCACAACAAAGAGCTTCAGTGCAAAACAAATTGTATCACACTTAAACTGGCCTAGTTTATACTAACACTAAAAACAACTTTCTATCTTTAAAAACTTCAACCACTTGCAGGAGAAACGTTTTCGATTGGCTCTGTTTGTTTTGAGGTGATCTAAAACAATTGAACTGATCAGCAGTTGGTTACAGTCACCACTACCCTTCCTCTTTCTTTCTGTAAAGGAATAGCCAAACAGGAGCGAATTTGGCGTTTGTACCAGTTGCCGTCCCATGTTGGGGCTATGCATCAAACGTCAATTCCTCGTTAGTATAGTGGACAGTATCTCCGCCTGTCACGCGGAAGACCGGGGTTCGATTCCCCGACGGGGAGGCTTGATTTGATTTCAGTTCCACCTCAAGTGGCAATTTCAAACAGCTCAAGATTACAACGGCCACCCTTGTTCGAACCCGTTTCTTGAGACCACCCCTTCCACGTTGTTGTCGGATACAACTCGAAAAAACATTTTGGATTGATGGTTTTCTTGATTTTCTTTAACCAACCTAAGTTGTAGGCAGGTTTGGACGAGCTGCGGTTTGGCATTTCCAGTACAAACGTCCGGCCTCTGCTATAGTTTACAAACGTATGCTGCTCTGCTGTAAGCAAAGCACCCAAAAATACGACAAACTCGCAAAGGTTTCCCTCCACGGAAATCTTTAGTAAAAGGCGAAAGATTTATGCGTAGATGAAGGAAAACTCGAGCTATATCCACAAACAGTTGAACCAGAGGACTCACCACGTAACACCATCATGTTTAAAGAGGGTGATCTCTAGTGAACGCTTCCCGGAACATCGCAATTAGGAAGAGCTTAAGAAAGCCAGCACAAGAGTGCAGTGCTTCACAGAATCCTACGGTGGCGTTGTTTCGTGGGGTGGAGTCTGGCGTGCGACCTTGTTTTTTCCTTAAGATAGAGCCCTTCTTACTTTACACTGCACACTGAATGACATAGGCAGCGCAAATAATAGCAAAGCCGCCCATTCAAATACACGAGAATCCTTGATTCCACGGTTGCAATTCGACAGGCTATGACTACACATTCAAAGCGTTAAAGAGACGCATTGCACAGCCCTCGCTCTATGTACTTCTCAGAATGCGTTGGCCGGGAATCGAACCCGGGTCAACTGCTTGGAAGGCAGCTATGCTCACCACTATACCACCAACGCACACAAATAGGAGCTGGCTTGATGGACTTCCACATCTACTGAACACAGTGCTGTGAGACCACACAAAGATATACAGGCTTGTGAAGGTACGATTTTAGGCGATACCTCAAGTCTCCTGGTACACATGACTCCGATGAGTCTACACACACCTTTTACGTCGGCTTTGTGATTAGAATCGTCCTGTCTGCAGCCTTAAGTCTCAGCTTCCCACTAGAATACACAGTCTGCCATTCCATCCAACAGTGAGGTCAGCTTTGTTTCTCCAGCCTGAAGATACGTGTGGTGTCACACTGGATGGTGGGCTGTCTGGGACTTACCAGCCAGCTGACAGCTTGCTGTGAAACGAGGCGTATAGGTAAATTGTTCTGCCTTGGCGATCGTGCTTGCTAAGGCAGCGCATATACTAAAATTGGATCGATACAGAGAAGATTAGCATGGCCCCTGCGAAAGGATGACACGCAAATCCGTGAAGCGCTCCATATTTACATTTAGCAGACGCTTTTATCCAAAACGACTCACAAATGAGGTAAACAATGGAAGCAATCGGAACAACAAGATCACAACAAAGACCTTCAGTGCAAAACAAATTGTATCACACTAAAACTGGCCTAGTTTATACTAACACTAAAAACAACTTTCTATCTTTAAAAACTTCAACCACTTGCAGGAGAAACGTTTTCGATTGGCTCTGTTTGTTTTGAGGTGATCTAAAACAATTGAACTGATCAGCAGTTGGTTACAGTCACCACTACCCTTCCTCTTTCTTTCTGTAAAGGAATAGCCAAACAGGAGCGAATTTGGCGTTTGTACCAGTTGCCGTCCCATGTTGGGGCTATGCATCAAACGTCAATTCCTCGTTAGTATAGTGGACAGTATCTCCGCCTGTCACGCGGAAGACCGGGGTTCGATTCCCCGACGGGGAGGCTTGATTTGATTTCAGTTCCACCTCGAGTGGCAATTTCAAACAGCTCAAGATTACAACGGCCACCCTTGTTCGAACCCGTTTCTTGAGACCACCCCATCCACTTTGTTGTCGGATACAACTCGAAAAAACATTTTGGATTGATGGTTTTCTTGATTTTCTTTAACCAACCTAAGTTGTAGGCCGGTTTGGACGAGCTGCGGTTTGGCATTTCCAGTACAAACGTCCGCCCTCTGCTATCGTTTACAAACGTATGCTGCTCTGCTGTAAGCAAAGCACCCAAAAATACGACAAACTCGCAAAGGTTTCCCTCCACGGAAATCTTTAGTAAAAGGCGAAAGATTTATGCGTAGATGAAGGAAAACTCGAGCTATATCCACAAACAGTTGAACCAGAGGACTCACCACGTAACACCATCATGTTTAAAGAGGGTGATCTCTAGTGAACGCTTCCCGGAACATCGCAATTAGGAAGAGCTTAAGAAAGCCAGCACAAGAGTGCAGTGCTTCACTGAAGCCTACGGTGGCGTTGTTTCGTGGGGTGGAGTCTGGCGTGCGACCTTGTTTTTTCCTTAAGATAGAGCCCTTCTTACTTTACACTGCACACTGAATGACATAGGCAGCGCAAATAATAGCAAAGCCGCCCATTCAAATACACGAGAATCCTTGATTCCACGGTTGCAATTCGACAGGCTATGACTACACATTCAAAGCGTTAAAGAGACGCATTGCACAGCCCTCGCTCTATCTACTTCTCAGAATGCGTTGGCCGGGAATCGAACCCGGGTCAACTGCTTGGAAGGCAGCTATGCTCACCACTATACCACCAACGCACACAAATAGGAGCTGGCTTGATGGACTTCCACATCTACTGAACACAGTGCTGTGAGACCACACAAAGATATACAGGCGTGTGAAGGTACGATTTTACGAGATACCTCAAGTCTCCTGGTACACATGACTCCGATGAGTCTACACACACCTTTTACGTCGGCTTTGTGATTAGAATCGTCCTGTCTGCAGCCTTAAATCTCAGCTTCCCACTAGAATACACAGTCTGCCATTCCATCCAACAGTGAGGTCAGGGTTTGTTTCTCCAGCCTGAAGACACTTGTGGTGTCACACTGGATGGTGGGCTGTCTGGGACTTACCAGCCAGCTGACAGCTTGCTGTGAAACGAGGCGTATAGGTAAATTGTTCTGCCTTGGCGATCGTGCTTGCTAAGGCAGCGCATATACTAAAATTGGATCGATACAGAGAAGATTAGCATGGCCCCTGCGAAAGGATGACACGCAAATCCGTGAAGCGCTCCATATTTACATTTAGCAGACGCTTTTATCCAAAACGACTAACAAATGAGGTAAACAATGGAAGCAATCGGAACAACAAGATCACAACAAAGAGCTTCAGTGCAAAACAAATTGTATCACACTAAAACTGGCCTAGTTTATACTAACACTAAAAACAACTTTCTATCTTTAAAAACTTCAACCACTTGCAGGAGAAACGTTTTCGATTGGCTCTGTTTGTTTTGAGGTGATCTAAAACAATTGAACTCATCAGCAGTTGGTTACAGTCACCACTACCCTTCCTCTTTCTTTCTGTAAAGGAATAGCCAAACAGGAGCGAATTTGGCGTTTGTACCAGTTGCCGTCCCATGTTGGGGCTATGCATCAAACGTCAATTCCTCGTTAGTATAGTGGACAGTATCTCCGCCTGTCACGCGGAAGACCGGGGTTCGATTCCCCGACGGGGAGGCTTGATTTGATTTCAGTTCCACCTCGAGTGGCAATTTCAAACAGCTCAAGATTACAACGGCCACCCTTGTTCGAACCCGTTTCTTGAGACCACCCCATCCACTTTGTTGTCGGATACAACTCGAAAAAACATTTTGGATTGATGGTTATCCAAAACGACTAACAAATGAGGTAAACAATGGAAGCAATCGGAACAACAAGATCACAACAAAGAGCTTCAGTGCAAAACAAATTGTATCACACTAAAACTGGCCTAGTTTATACTAACACTAAAAACAACTTTCTATCTTTAAAAACTTCAACCACTTGCAGGAGAAACGTTTTCGATTGGCTCTGTTTGTTTTGAGGTGATCTAAAACAATTGAACTGATCAGCAGTTGGTTACAGTCACCACTACCCTTCCTCTTTCTTTCTGTAAAGGAATAGCCAAACAGGAGCGAATTTGGCGTTTGTACCAGTTGCCGTCCCATGTTGGGGCTATGCATCAAACGTCAATTCCTCGTTAGTATAGTGGACAGTATCTCCGCCTGTCACGCGGAAGACCGGGGTTCGATTCCCTGACGGGGAGGCTTGATTTGATTTCAGTTCCACCTCGAGTGGCAATTTCAAACAGCTCAAGATTACAACGGCCACCCTTGTTCGAACCCGTTTCTTGAGACCACCCCATCCACTTTGTTGTCGGATACAACTCGAAAAAACATTTTGGATTGATGGTTTTCTTGATTTTCTTTAACCAACCTAAGTTGTAGGCAGGTTTGGACGAGCTGCGGTTTGGCATTTCCAGTACAAACGTCCGCCCTCTGCTATCGTTTACAAACGTATGCTGCTCTGCTGTAAGCAAAGCACCCAAAAATACGACAAACTCGCAAAGGTTTCCCTCCACGGAAATCTTTAGTAAAAGGCGAAAGATTTTTGCGTAGATGAAGGAAAACTCGAGCTATATCCACAAACAGTTGAACCAGAGGACTCACCACGTAACACCATCATGTTTAAAGAGGGTGATCTCTAGTGAACGCTTCCCGGAACATCGCAATTAGGAAGAGCTTAAGAAAGCCAGCACAAGAGTGCAGTGCTTCACTGAAGCCTACGGTGGCGTTGTTTCGTGGGGTGGAGTCTGGCGTGCGACCTTGTTTTTTCCTTAAGATAGAGCCCTTCTTACTTTACACTGCACACTGAATGACATAGGCAGCGCAAATAATAGCAAAGCCGCCCATTCAAATACACGAGAATCCTTGATTCCACGGTTGCAATTCGACAGGCTATGACTACACATTCAAAGCGTTAAAGAGACGCATTGCACAGCCCTCGCTCTATCTACTTCTCAGAATGCGTTGGCCGGGAATCGAACCCGGGTCAACTGCTTGGAAGGCAGCTATGCTCACCACTATACCACCAACGCACACAAATAGGAGCTGGCTTGATGGACTTCCACATCTACTGAACACAGTGCTGTGAGACCACACAAAGATATACAGGCGTGTGAAGGTACGATTTTACGAGATACCTCAAGTCTCCTGGTACACATGACTCCGATGAGTCTACACACACCTTTTACGTCGGCTTTGTGATTAGAATCGTCCTGTCTGCAGCCTTAAATCTCAGCTTCCCACTAGAATACACAGTCTGCCATTCCATCCAACAGTGAGGTCAGGGTTTGTTTCTCCAGCCTGAAGACACTTGTGGTGTCACACTGGATGGTGGGCTGTCTGGGACTTACCAGCCAGCTGACAGCTTGCTGTGAAACGAGGCGTATAGGTAAATTGTTCTGCCTTGGCGATCGTGCTTGCTAAGGCAGCGCATATACTAAAATTGGATCGATACAGAGAAGATTAGCATGGCCCCTGCGAAAGGATGACACGCAAATCCGTGAAGCGCTCCATATTTACATTTAGCAGACGCTTTTATCCAAAACGACTAACAAATGAGGTAAACAATGGAAGCAATCGGAACAACAAGATCACAACAAAGAGCTTCAGTGCAAAACAAATTGTATCACACTAAAACTGGCCTAGTTTATACTAACACTAAAAACAACTTTCTATCTTTAAAAACTTCAACCACTTGCAGGAGAAACGTTTTCGATTGGCTCTGTTTGTTTTGAGGTGATCTAAAACAATTGAACTGATCAGCAGTTGGTTACAGTCACCACTACCCTTCCTCTTTCTTTCTGTAAAGGAATAGCCAAACAGGAGCGAATTTGGCGTTTGTACCAGTTGCCGTCCCATGTTGGGGCTATGCATCAAACGTCAATTCCTCGTTAGTATAGTGGACAGTATCTCCGCCTGTCACGCGGAAGACCGGGGTTCGATTCCCCGACGGGGAGGCTTGATTTGATTTCAGTTCCACCTCGAGTGGCAATTTCAAACAGCTCAAGATTACAACGGCCACCCTTGTTCGAACCCGTTTCTTGAGACCACCCCATCCACTTTGTTGTCGGATACAACTCGAAAAAACATTTTGGATTGATGGTTTTCTTGATTTTCTTTAACCAACCTAAGTTGTAGGCCGGTTTGGACGAGCTGCGGTTTGGCATTTCCAGTACAAACGTCCGCCCTCTGCTATCGTTTACAAACGTATGCTGCTCTGCTGTAAGCAAAGCACCCAAAAATACGACAAACTCGCAAAGGTTTCCCTCCACGGAAATCTTTAGTAAAAGGCGAAAGATTTATGCGTAGATGAAGGAAAACTCGAGCTATATCCACAAACAGTTGAACCAGAGGACTCACCACGTAACACCATCATGTTTAAAGAGGGTGATCTCTAGTGAACGCTTCCCGGAACATCGCAATTAGGAAGAGCTTAAGAAAGCCAGCACAAGAGTGCAGTGCTTCACAGAAGCCTACGGTGGCGTTGTTTCGTGGGGTGGAGTCTGGCGTGCGACCTTGTTTTTTCCTTAAGATAGAGCCCTTCTTACTTTACACTGCACACTGAATGACATAGGCAGCGCAAATAATAGCAAAGCCGCCCATTCAAATACACGAGAATCCTTGATTCCACGGTTGCAATTCGACAGGCTATGACTACACATTCAAAGCGTTAAAGAGACGCATTGCACAGCCCTCGCTCTATCTACTTCTCAGAATGCGTTGGCCGGGAATCGAACCCGGGTCAACTGCTTGGAAGGCAGCTATGCTCACCACTATACCACCAACGCACACAAATAGGAGCTGGCTTGATGGACTTCCACATCTACTGAACACAGTGCTGTGAGACCACACAAAGATATACAGGCGTGTGAAGGTACGATTTTACGAGATACCTCAAGTCTCCTGGTACACATGACTCCGATGAGTCTACACACACCTTTTACGTCGGCTTTGTGATTAGAATCGTCCTGTCTGCAGCCTTAAATCTCAGCTTCCCACTAGAATACACAGTCTGCCATTCCATCCAACAGTGAGGTCAGGGTTTGTTTCTCCAGCCTGAAGACACTTGTGGTGTCACACTGGATGGTGGGCTGTCTGGGACTTACCAGCCAGCTGACAGCTTGCTGTGAAACGAGGCGTATAGGTAAATTGTTCTGCCTTGGCGATCGTGCTTGCTAAGGCAGCGCATATACTAAAATTGGATCGATACAGAGAAGATTAGCATGGCCCCTGCGAAAGGATGACACGCAAATCCGTGAAGCGCTCCATATTTACATTTAGCAGACGCTTTTATCCAAAACGACTAACAAATGAGGTAAACAATGGAAGCAATCGGAACAACAAGATCACAACAAAGAGCTTCAGTGCAAAACAAATTGTATCACACTAAAACTGGCCTAGTTTATACTAACACTAAAAACAACTTTCTATCTTTAAAAACTTCAACCACTTGCAGGAGAAACGTTTTCGATTGGCTCTGTTTGTTTTGAGGTGATCTAAAACAATTGAACTGATCAGCAGTTGGTTACAGTCACCACTACCCTTCCTCTTTCTTTCTGTAAAGGAATAGCCAAACAGGAGCGAATTTGGCGTTTGTACCAGTTGCCGTCCCATGTTGGGGCTATGCATCAAACGTCAATTCCTCGTTAGTATAGTGGACAGTATCTCCGCCTGTCACGCGGAAGACCGGGGTTCGATTCCCCGACGGGGAGGCTTGATTTGTGTCACGGTGTGACAAATGGTATATGGAACTTATTCCCGTTGAAGCCGTGTTTCCGCTGGGACGCTTTGAGTGTAACACCGGTCCCAGGCCTGTGTGTGCGTCTGTTGCCATGACAACCCCAAATGACCGATTGGAAACAGGTGTGGGGAATTTACCTTGGGGGTTTGAGTGAGGTCCTGTCAGCACTTGAGAGAGTATAAAAAGCAAGAGAAAGAGACTGTCGGTGTGGTTCTCTCCCGTGAGAAGTCGTTTTATCGAGTGGTTGCAGTTATTGGAGTGCGGGTGAATGAAGAGGAGAGTGTGGACTTGATGAGGGACTCGAGGGCAACAGAGGGAAAGTGAAATATCCTGTTTGCATTGGAGAGGAGCTAGGTAGTCGAGAACTGAGTCTCGTAATTGCATGTATTCGACACTGAATTGGATGTGGTTTGGAGTGTGTGGATCACAATCATAAATGTCACCGAGTGGATTGTACTGATTCATTGCCGACCTCCTGTCTCTTTCTCCATCATAAATGGTGATGTGAACTCTGCCTGTGTTTGTGAAGAAAAACATCCCGAAATACCCTTTGCAGCATTGATGAACGCGGCCCCCTCGGACAGAGACCCAAGGGTGAGTGCGGGCTTTAAATTGCACGTCGTGAAGTGAGATTTCAGTGCCTAAGATTGACGTTTCCCCCACCTTATATGCTAGAAGTGGAATTGCTGTGTGTGTGGAAGATACATTCCCTTTGCCGTGCACTCTCCCTGTGCTACGCTGGTCTACTGTCAATAGTGAGAGTTCTGTGTCATTGCTCTGTTCTAACTGAGTGGATGTTGAGGAATTATCATCTGGACTCTGAATTAACCCCTCTGTTTGAGTGAATAAGAGACGAGATGCCTTGTTGAATTGTTCGTGGTCTGTCTCCGTAGAAGTCCCATTCATCCCGCTGACGTTGAGTCTGCTGTATTCCTGCAACGCAGCCGTATTGTGAGAAGTGCTCACTCCCTTCTATGCACATGAACTGTATACCTTGTGTGAAGCACCCTTTCTGTCTGCTCCAGTAGAGGTCCCGTTCAGCCCATCGACTTTGAGCCTGCTGCAACCTGGGAGCCCACCTGTGTGGGGAGAAGTGACTGTCCCTCTGCTGTGAACGTAAAGCCGGTCCGTTCTGTCTGGAATATCCACTTCATCTAGGCCAGAAGAGGTCTTGCTCAGCCTGTCGACTTGAGTCTAGGGAATTCCCGCAATTCATCTGTATCGTGCGAAGTGTTCGTCCCCTTCCAACTCATGTGAACCGTATGCTTACTTGAAGTATCCCTTCTGTCTGTTTCAGTAGGAGCCCTGTGCAACCGGTTGACTTCGAGTCTACTGTATCCTTATAGTCACCTGTGCTGAGAGAAGTGGCTGTCCTTCTGTTACGAACGGGGTTGGTACACTTTGTCTGGAGTATTCCTCTGTTCCAGTTTCTGTGCCTGTGGAGAGAGGGAGGTTGAAATTATTCGCTTACCCTGTAAAGATTCTCTCGCCACCCCATCATCAGAGTGTGAATCTGCTGTATACGTACCTGACTGACGGCCATCTGCTCCGGATCTCGTACCTGTGAAGGAAGGGAGGTTGGAAATATTTACTTACCAGAGAGACTTACCGGGCCGTTCGCCTGTTTACTGCATCTCCACCTGGGAAAGACCTACCTGACAATTTACCTGTCCACCGCCCCATTCACTACAGGGCCCGCACTGAGGAAGAGAGCGGGAGAGACCCTGGTTGTTGTACTGTTCACCTTCGATTCCTGAGGGCAAGAAGGAAGAAGATTTTAGACTAGGATTTTCAAATTGCTTTTACTTCTAAATAAAACTTGTTGAAATTTTATTCTGTCTCCGATTTCTCCCTCTGATACGCTCCTCGAGGTGGTCCTGGTTCAGGGGTGGGCGTAGTCCGGCTTGACCCATCCCGACCTGTGACATTTGATTTCAGTTCCACCTCGAGTGGCAATTTCAAACAGCTCAAGATTACAACGGCCACCCTTGTTCGAACCCGTTTCTTGAGACCACCCCATCCACTTTGTTGTCGGATACAACTCGAAAAAACATTTTGGATTGATGGTTTTCTTGATCTTCTTTAACCAACCTAAGTTGTAGGCAGGTTTGGACGAGCTGCGGTTTGGCATTTCCAGTACAAACGTCCGCCCTCTGCTATCGTTTACAAACGTATGCTGCTCTGCTGTAAGCAAAGCACCCAAAAATACGACAAACTCGCAAAGGTTTCCCTCCACGGAAATCTTTAGTAAAAGGCGAAAGATTTATGCGTAGATGAAGGAAAACCTGAGCTATATCCACAAACAGTTGAACCAGAGGACTCACCACGTAACACCATCATGTTTAATGAGGGTGATCTCTAGTGAACGCTTCCCGGAACATCGCAATTAGGAAGAGCTTAAGAAAGCCAGCACAAGAGTGCAGTGCTTCACAGAAGCCTACGGTGGCGTTGTTTCGTGGGGTGGAGTCTGGCGTGCGACCTTGTTTTTTCCTTAAGATAGAGCCCTTCTTACTTTACACTGCACACTGAATGACATAGGCAGCGCAAATAATAGCAAAGCCGCCCATTCAAATACACGAGAATCCTTGATTCCACGGTTGCAATTCGACAGGCTATGACTACACATTCAAAGCGTTAAAGAGACGCATTGCACAGCCCTCGCTCTATCTACTTCTCAGAATGCGTTGGCCGGGAATCGAACCCGGGTCAACTGCTTGGAAGGCAGCTATGCTCACCACTATACCACCAACGCACACAAATAGGAGCTGGCTTGATGGACTTCCACATCTACTGAACACAGTGCTGTGAGACCACACAAAGATATACAGGCGTGTGAAGGTACGATTTTACGAGATACCTCAAGTCTCCTGGTACACATGACTCCGATGAGTCTACACACACCTTTTACGTCGGCTTTGTGATTAGAATCGTCCTGTCTGCAGCCTTAAATCTCAGCTTCCCACTAGAATACACAGTCTGCCATTCCATCCAACAGTGAGGTCAGGGTTTGTTTCTCCAGCCTGAAGACACTTGTGGTGTCACACTGGATGGTGGGCTGTCTGGGACTTACCAGCCAGCTGACAGCTTGCTGTGAAACGAGGCGTATAGGTAAATTGTTCTGCCTTGGCGATCGTGCTTGCTAAGGCAGCGCATATACTAAAATTGGATCGATACAGAGAAGATTAGCATGGCCCCTGCGAAAGGATGACACGCAAATCCGTGAAGCGCTCCATATTTACATTTAGCAGACGCTTTTATCCAAAACGACTAACAAATGAGGTAAACAATGGAAGCAATCGGAACAACAAGATCACAACAAAGAGCTTCAGTGCAAAACAAATTGTATCACACTAAAACTGGCCTAGTTTATACTAACACTAAAAACAACTTTCTATCTTTAAAAACTTCAACCACTTGCAGGAGAAACGTTTTCGATTGGCTCTGTTTGTTTTGAGGTGATCTAAAACAATTGAACTGATCAGCAGTTGGTTACAGTCACCACTACCCTTCCTCTTTCTTTCTGTAAAGGAATAGCCAAACAGGAGCGAATTTGGCGTTTGTACCAGTTGCCGTCCCATGTTGGGGCTATGCATCAAACGTCAATTCCTCGTTAGTATAGTGGACAGTATCTCCGCCTGTCACGCGGAAGACCGGGGTTCGATTCCCTGACGGGGAGGCTTGATTTGATTTCAGTTCCACCTCGAGTGGCAATTTCAAACAGCTCAAGATTACAACGGCCACCCTTGTTCGAACCCGTTTCTTGAGACCACCCCATCCACTTTGTTGTCGGATACAACTCGAAAAAACATTTTGGATTGATGGTTTTCTTGATTTCTTTAACCAACCTAAGTTGTAGGCAGGTTTGGACGAGCTGCGGTTTGGCATTTCCAGTACAAACGTCCGCCCTCTGCTATCGTTTACAAACGTATGCTGCTCTGCTGTAAGCAAAGCACCCAAAAATACGACAAACTCGCAAAGGTTTCCCTCCACGGAAATCTTTAGTAAAAGGCGAAAGATTTATGCGTAGATGAAGGAAAACTCGAGCTATATCCACAAACAGTTGAACCAGAGGACTCACCACGTAACACCATCATGTTTAAAGAGGGTGATCTCTAGTGAACGCTTCCCGGAACATCGCAATTAGGAAGAGCTTAAGAAAGCCAGCACAAGAGTGCAGTGCTTCACAGAAGCCTACGGTGGCGTTGTTTCGTGGGGTGGAGTCTGGCGTGCGACCTTGTTTTTTCCTTAAGATAGAGCCCTTCTTACTTTACACTGCACACTGAATGACATAGGCAGCGCAAATAATAGCAAAGCCGCCCATTCAAATACACGAGAATCCTTGATTCCACGGTTGCAATTCGACAGGCTATGACTACACACTCAAAGCGTTAAAGAGACGCATTGCACAGCCCTCGCTCTATCTACTTCTCAGAATGCGTTGGCCGGGAATCGAACCCGGGTCAACTGCTTGGAAGGCAGCTATGCTCACCACTATACCACCAACGCACACAAATAGGAGCTGGCTTGATGGACTTCCTCATCTACTGAACACAGTGCTGTGAGACCACACAAAGATATACAGGCGTGTGAAGGTACGATTTTACGAGATACCTCAAGTCTCCTGGTACACATGACTCCGATGAGTCTACACACACCTTTTACGTCGGCTTTGTGATTAGAATCGTCCTGTCTGCAGCCTTAAATCTCAGCTTCCCACTAGAATACACAGTCTGCCATTCCATCCAACAGTGAGGTCAGGGTTTGTTTCTCCAGCCTGAAGACACTTGTGGTGTCACACTGGATGGTGGGCTGTCTGGGACTTACCAGCCAGCTGACAGCTTGCTGTGAAACGAGGCGTATAGGTAAATTGTTCTGCCTTGGCGATCGTGCTTGCTAAGGCAGCGCATATACTAAAATTGGATCGATACAGAGAAGATTAGCATGGCCCCTGCGAAAGGATGACACGCAAATCCGTGAAGCGCTCCATATTTACATTTAGCAGACGCTTTTATCCAAAACGACTAACAAATGAGGTAAACAATGGAAGCAATCGGAACAACAAGATCACAACAAAGAGCTTCAGTGCAAAACAAATTGTATCACACTAAAACTGGCCTAGTTTATACTAACACTAAAAACAACTTTCTATCTTTAAAAACTTCAACCACTTGCAGGAGAAACGTTTTCGATTGGCTCTGTTTGTTTTGAGGTGATCTAAAACAATTGAACTGATCAGCAGTTGGTTACAGTCACCACTACCCTTCCTCTTTCTTTCTGTAAAGGAATAGCCAAACAGGAGCGAATTTGGCGTTTGTACCAGTTGCCGTCCCATGTTGGGGCTATGCATCAAACGTCAATTCCTCGTTAGTATAGTGGACAGTATCTCCGCCTGTCACGCGGAAGACCGGGGTTCGATTCCCTGACGGGGAGGCTTGATTTGATTTCAGTTCCACCTCGAGTGGCAATTTCAAACAGCTCAAGATTACAACGGCCACCCTTGTTCGAACCCGTTTCTTGAGACCACCCCATCCACTTTGTTGTCGGATACAACTCGAAAAAACATTTTGGATTGATGGTTTTCTTGATTTTCTTTAACCAACCTAAGTTGTAGGCAGGTTTGGACGAGCTGCGGTTTGGCATTTCCAGTACAAACGTCCGCCCTCTGCTATCGTTTACAAACGTATGCTGCTCTGCTGTAAGCAAAGCACCCAAAAATACGACAAACTCGCAAAGGTTTCCCTCCACGGAAATCTTTAGTAAAAGGCGAAAGATTTATGCGTAGATGAAGGAAAACTCGAGCTATATCCACAAACAGTTGAACCAGAGGACTCACCACGTAACACCATCATGTTTAAAGAGGGTGATCTCTAGTGAACGCTTCCCGGAACATCGCAATTAGGAAGAGCTTAAGAAAGCCAGCACAAGAGTGCAGTGCTTCACTGAAGCCTACGGTGGCGTTGTTTCGTGGGGTGGAGTCTGGCGTGCGACCTTGTTTTTTCCTTAAGATAGAGCCCTTCTTACTTTACACTGCACACTGAATGACATAGGCAGCGCAAATAATAGCAAAGCCGCCCATTCAAATACACGAGAATCCTTGATTCCACGGTTGCAATTCGACAGGCTATGACTACACATTCAAAGCGTTAAAGAGACGCATTGCACAGCCCTCGCTCTATCTACTTCTCAGAATGCGTTGGCCGGGAATCGAACCCGGGTCAACTGCTTGGAAGGCAGCTATGCTCACCACTATACCACCAACGCACACAAATAGGAGCTGGCTTGATGGACTTCCACATCTACTGAACACAGTGCTGTGAGACCACACAAAGATATACAGGCGTGTGAAGGTACGATTTTACGAGATACCTCAAGTCTCCTGGTACACATGACTCCGATGAGTCTACACACACCTTTTACGTCGGCTTTGTGATTAGAATCGTCCTGTCTGCAGCCTTAAATCTCAGCTTCCCACTAGAATACACAGTCTGCCATTCCATCCAACAGTGAGGTCAGGGTTTGTTTCTCCAGCCTGAAGACACTTGTGGTGTCACACTGGATGGTGGGCTGTCTGGGACTTACCAGCCAGCTGACAGCTTGCTGTGAAACGAGGCGTATAGGTAAATTGTTCTGCCTTGGCGATCGTGCTTGCTAAGGCAGCGCATATACTAAAATTGGATCGATACAGAGAAGATTAGCATGGCCCCTGCGAAAGGATGACACGCAAATCCGTGAAGCGCTCCATATTTACATTTAGCAGACGCTTTTATCCAAAACGACTAACAAATGAGGTAAACAATGGAAGCAATCGGAACAACAAGATCACAACAAAGAGCTTCAGTGCAAAACAAATTGTATCACACTAAAACTGGCCTAGTTTATACTAACACTAAAAACAACTTTCTATCTTTAAAAACTTCAACCACTTGCAGGAGAAACGTTTTCGATTGGCTCTGTTTGTTTTGAGGTGATCTAAAACAATTGAACTGATCAGCAGTTGGTTACAGTCACCACTACCCTTCCTCTTTCTTTCTGTAAAGGAATAGCCAAACAGGAGCGAATTTGGCGTTTGTACCAGTTGCCGTCCCATGTTGGGGCTATGCATCAAACGTCAATTCCTCGTTAGTATAGTGGACAGTATCTCCGCCTGTCACGCGGAAGACCGGGGTTCGATTCCCTGACGGGGAGGCTTGATTTGATTTCAGTTCCACCTCGAGTGGCAATTTCAAACAGCTCAAGATTACAACGGCCACCCTTGTTCGAACCCGTTTCTTGAGACCACCCCATCCACTTTGTTGTCGGATACAACTCGAAAAAACATTTTGGATTGATGGTTTTCTTGATTTTCTTTAACCAACCTAAGTTGTAGGCAGGTTTGGACGAGCTGCGGTTTGGCATTTCCAGTACAAACGTCCGCCCTCTGCTATCGTTTACAAACGTATGCTGCTCTGCTGTAAGCAAAGCACCCAAAAATACGACAAACTCGCAAAGGTTTCCCTCCACGGAAATCTTTAGTAAAAGGCGAAAGATTTATGCGTAGATGAAGGAAAACTCGAGCTATATCCACAAACAGTTGAACCAGAGGACTCACCACGTAACACCATCATGTTTAAAGAGGGTGATCTCTAGTGAACGCTTCCCGGAACATCGCAATTAGGAAGAGCTTAAGAAAGCCAGCACAAGAGTGCAGTGCTTCACTGAAGCCTACGGTGGCGTTGTTTCGTGGGGTGGAGTCTGGCGTGCGACCTTGTTTTTTCCTTAAGATAGAGCCCTTCTTACTTTACACTGCACACTGAATGACATAGGCAGCGCAAATAATAGCAAAGCCGCCCATTCAAATACACGAGAATCCTTGATTCCACGGTTGCAATTCGACAGGCTATGACTACACATTCAAAGCGTTAAAGAGACGCATTGCACAGCCCTCGCTCTATCTACTTCTCAGAATGCGTTGGCCGGGAATCGAACCCGGGTCAACTGCTTGGAAGGCAGCTATGCTCACCACTATACCACCAACGCACACAAATAGGAGCTGGCTTGATGGACTTCCACATCTACTGAACACAGTGCTGTGAGACCACACAAAGATATACAGGCGTGTGAAGGTACGATTTTACGAGATACCTCAAGTCTCCTGGTACACATGACTCCGATGAGTCTACACACACCTTTTACGTCGGCTTTGTGATTAGAATCGTCCTGTCTGCAGCCTTAAATCTCAGCTTCCCACTAGAATACACAGTCTGCCATTCCATCCAACAGTGAGGTCAGGGTTTGTTTCTCCAGCCTGAAGACACGTGTGGTGTCACACTGGATGGTGGGCTGTCTGGGACTTACCAGCCAGCTGACAGCTTGCTGTGAAACGAGGCGTATAGGTAAATTGTTCTGCCTTGGCGATCGTGCTTGCTAAGGCAGCGCATATACTAAAATTGGATCGATACAGAGAAGATTAGCATGGCCCCTGCGAAAGGATGACACGCAAATCCGTGAAGCGCTCCATATTTACATTTAGCAGACGCTTTTATCCAAAACGACTAACAAATGAGGTAAACAATGGAAGCAATCGGAACAACAAGATCACAACAAAGAGCTTCAGTGCAAAACAAATTGTATCACACTAAAACTGGCCTAGTTTATACTAACACTAAAAACAACTTTCTATCTTTAAAAACTTCAACCACTTGCAGGAGAAACGTTTTCGATTGGCTCTGTTTGTTTTGAGGTGATCTAAAACAATTGAACTGATCAGCAGTTGGTTACAGTCACCACTACCCTTCCTCTTTCTTTCTGTAAAGGAATAGCCAAACAGGAGCGAATTTGGCGTTTGTACCAGTTGCCGTCCCATGTTGGGGCTATGCATCAAACGTCAATTCCTCGTTAGTATAGTGGACAGTATCTCCGCCTGTCACGCGGAAGACCGGGGTTCGATTCCCTGACGGGGAGGCTTGATTTGATTTCAGTTCCACCTCGAGTGGCAATTTCAAACAGCTCAAGATTACAACGGCCACCCTTGTTCGAACCCGTTTCTTGAGACCACCCCATCCACTTTGTTGTCGGATACAACTCGAAAAAACATTTTGGATTGATGGTTTTCTTGATTTTCTTTAACCAACCTAAGTTGTAGGCAGGTTTGGACGAGCTGCGGTTTGGCATTTCCAGTACAAACGTCCGCCCTCTGCTATCGTTTACAAACGTATGCTGCTCTGCTGTAAGCAAAGCACCCAAAAATACGACAAACTCGCAAAGGTTTCCCTCCACGGAAATCTTTAGTAAAAGGCGAAAGATTTATGCGTAGATGAAGGAAAACTCGAGCTATATCCACAAACAGTTGAACCAGAGGACTCACCACGTAACACCATCATGTTTAAAGAGGGTGATCTCTAGTGAACGCTTCCCGGAACATCGCAATTAGGAAGAGCTTAAGAAAGCCAGCACAAGAGTGCAGTGCTTCACAGAAGCCTACGGTGGCGTTGTTTCGTGGGGTGGAGTCTGGCGTGCGACCTTGTTTTTTCCTTAAGATAGAGCCCTTCTTACTTTACACTGCACACTGAATGACATAGGCAGCGCAAATAATAGCAAAGCCGCCCATTCAAATACACGAGAATCCTTGATTCCACGGTTGCAATTCGACAGGCTATGACTACACATTCAAAGCGTTAAAGAGACGCATTGCACAGCCCTCGCTCTATCTACTTCTCAGAATGCGTTGGCCGGGAATCGAACCCGGGTCAACTGCTTGGAAGGCAGCTATGCTCACCACTATACCACCAACGCACACAAATAGGAGCTGGCTTGATGGACTTCCACATCTACTGAACACAGTGCTGTGAGACCACACAAAGATATACAGGCGTGTGAAGGTACGATTTTACGAGATACCTCAAGTCTCCTGGTACACATGACTCCGATGAGTCTACACACACCTTTTACGTCGGCTTTGTGATTAGAATCGTCCTGTCTGCAGCCTTAAATCTCAGCTTCCCACTAGAATACACAGTCTGCCATTCCATCCAACAGTGAGGTCAGGGTTTGTTTCTCCAGCCTGAAGACACGTGTGGTGTCACACTGGATGGTGGGCTGTCTGGGACTTACCAGCCAGCTGACAGCTTGCTGTGAAACGAGGCGTATAGGTAAATTGTTCTGCCTTGGCGATCGTGCTTGCTAAGGCAGCGCATATACTAAAATTGGATCGATACAGAGAAGATTAGCATGGCCCCTGCGAAAGGATGACACGCAAATCCGTGAAGCGCTCCATATTTACATTTAGCAGACGCTTTTATCCAAAACGACTAACAAATGAGGTAAACAATGGAAGCAATCGGAACAACAAGATCACAACAAAGAGCTTCAGTGCAAAACAAATTGTATCACACTAAAACTGGCCTAGTTTATACTAACACTAAAAACAACTTTCTATCTTTAAAAACTTCAACCACTTGCAGGAGAAACGTTTTCGATTGGCTCTGTTTGTTTTGAGGTGATCTAAAACAATTGAACTGATCAGCAGTTGGTTACAGTCACCACTACCCTTCCTCTTTCTTTCTGTAAAGGAATAGCCAAACAGGAGCGAATTTGGCGTTTGTACCAGTTGCCGTCCCATGTTGGGGCTATGCATCAAACGTCAATTCCTCGTTAGTATAGTGGACAGTATCTCCGCCTGTCACGCGGAAGACCGGGGTTCGATTCCCTGACGGGGAGGCTTGATTTGATTTCAGTTCCACCTCGAGTGGCAATTTCAAACAGCTCAAGATTACAACGGCCACCCTTGTTCGAACCCGTTTCTTGAGACCACCCCATCCACTTTGTTGTCGGATACAACTCGAAAAAACATTTTGGATTGATGGTTTTCTTGATTTTCTTTAACCAACCTAAGTTGTAGGCAGGTTTGGACGAGCTGCGGTTTGGCATTTCCAGTACAAACGTCCGCCCTCTGCTATCGTTTACAAACGTATGCTGCTCTGCTGTAAGCAAAGCACCCAAAAATACGACAAACTCGCAAAGGTTTCCCTCCACGGAAATCTTTAGTAAAAGGCGAAAGATTTATGCGTAGATGAAGGAAAACTCGAGCTATATCCACAAACAGTTGAACCAGAGGACTCACCACGTAACACCATCATGTTTAAAGAGGGTGATCTCTAGTGAACGCTTCCCGGAACATCGCAATTAGGAAGAGCTTAAGAAAGCCAGCACAAGAGTGCAGTGCTTCACAGAAGCCTACGGTGGCGTTGTTTCGTGGGGTGGAGTCTGGCGTGCGACCTTGTTTTTTCCTTAAGATAGAGCCCTTCTTACTTTACACTGCACACTGAATGACATAGGCAGCGCAAATAATAGCAAAGCCGCCCATTCAAATACACGAGAATCCTTGATTCCACGGTTGCAATTCGACAGGCTATGACTACACATTCAAAGCGTTAAAGAGACGCATTGCACAGCCCTCGCTCTATCTACTTCTCAGAATGCGTTGGCCGGGAATCGAACCCGGGTCAACTGCTTGGAAGGCAGCTATGCTCACCACTATACCACCAACGCACACAAATAGGAGCTGGCTTGATGGACTTCCACATCTACTGAACACAGTGCTGTGAGACCACACAAAGATATACAGGCGTGTGAAGGTACGATTTTACGAGATACCTCAAGTCTCCTGGTACACATGACTCCGATGAGTCTACACACACCTTTTACGTCGGCTTTGTGATTAGAATCGTCCTGTCTGCAGCCTTAAATCTCAGCTTCCCACTAGAATACACAGTCTGCCATTCCATCCAACAGTGAGGTCAGGGTTTGTTTCTCCAGCCTGAAGACACGTGTGGTGTCACACTGGATGGTGGGCTGTCTGGGACTTACCAGCCAGCTGACAGCTTGCTGTGAAACGAGGCGTATAGGTAAATTGTTCTGCCTTGGCGATCGTGCTTGCTAAGGCAGCGCATATACTAAAATTGGATCGATACAGAGAAGATTAGCATGGCCCCTGCGAAAGGATGACACGCAAATCCGTGAAGCGCTCCATATTTACATTTAGCAGACGCTTTTATCCAAAACGACTAACAAATGAGGTAAACAATGGAAGCAATCGGAACAACAAGATCACAACAAAGAGCTTCAGTGCAAAACAAATTGTATCACACTAAAACTGGCCTAGTTTATACTAACACTAAAAACAACTTTCTATCTTTAAAAACTTCAACCACTTGCAGGAGAAACGTTTTCGATTGGCTCTGTTTGTTTTGAGGTGATCTAAAACAATTGAACTGATCAGCAGTTGGTTACAGTCACCACTACCCTTCCTCTTTCTTTCTGTAATGGAATAGCCAAACAGGAGCGAATTTGGCGTTTGTACCAGTTGCCGTCCCATGTTGGGGCTATGCATCAAACGTCAATTCCTCGTTAGTATAGTGGACAGTATCTCCGCCTGTCACGCGGAAGACCGGGGTTCGATTCCCCGACGGGGAGGCTTGATTTGATTTCAGTTCCACCTCAAGTGGCAATTTCAAACAGCTCAAGATTACAACGGCCACCCTTGTTCGAACCCGTTTCTTGAGACCACCCCTTCCACTTTGTTGTCGGATACAACTCGAAAAAACATTTTGGATTGATGGTTTTCTTGATTTTCTTTAACCAACCTAAGTTGTAGGCAGGTTTGGACGAGCTGCGGTTTGGCATTTCCAGTACAAACGTCCGCCCTCTGCTATCGTTTACAAACGTATGCTGCTCTGCTGTAAGCAAAGCACCCAAAAATACGACAAACTCGCAAAGGTTTCCCTCCACGGAAATCTTTAGTAAAAGGCGAAAGATTTATGCGTAGATGAAGGAAAACTCGAGCTATATCCACAAACAGTTGAACCAGAGGACTCACCACGTAACACCATCATGTTTAAAGAGGGTGATCTCTAGTGAACGCTTCCCGGAACATCGCAATTAGGAAGAGCTTAAGAAAGCCAGCACAAGAGTGCAGTGCTTCACAGAAGCCTACGGTGGCGTTGTTTCGTGGGGTGGAGTCTGGCGTGCGACCTTGTTTTTTCCTTAAGATAGAGCCCTTCTTACTTTACACTGCACACTGAATGACATAGGCAGCGCAAATAATAGCAAAGCCGCCCATTCAAATACACGAGAATCCTTGATTCCACGGTTGCAATTCGACAGGCTATGACTACACGTTCAAAGCGTTAAAGAGACGCATTGCACAGCCCTCGCTCTATCTACTTCTCAGAATGCGTTGGCCGGGAATCGAACCCGGGTCAACTGCTTGGAAGGCAGCTATGCTCACCACTATACCACCAACGCACACAAATAGGAGCTGGCTTGATGGACTTCCACTTCTACTGAACACAGTGCTGTGAGACCACACAAAGATATACAGGCGTGTGAAGGTACGATTTTACGAGATACCTCAAGTCTCCTGGTACACATGACTCCGATGAGTCTACACACACCTTTTACGTCGGCTTTGTGATTAGAATCGTCCTGTCTGCAGCCTTAAATCTCAGCTTCCCACTAGAATACACAGTCTGCCATTCCATCCAACAGTGAGGTCAGGGTTTGTTTCTCCAGCCTGAAGACACGTGTGGTGTCACACTGGATGGTGGGCTGTCTGGGACTTACCAGCCAGCTGACAGCTTGCTGTGAAACGAGGTGTATAGGTAAATTGTTCTGCCTTGGCGATCGTGCTTGCTAAGGCAGCGCATATACTAAAATTGGATCGATACAGAGAAGATTAGCATGGCCCCTGCGAAAGGATGACACGCAAATCCGTGAAGCGCTCCATATTTACATTTAGCAGACGCTTTTATCCAAAACGACTAACAAATGAGGTAAACAATGGAAGCAATCGGAACAACAAGATCACAACAAAGAGCTTCAGTGCAAAACAAATTGTATCACACTAAAACTGGCCTAGTTTATACTAACACTAAAAACAACTTTCTATCTTTAAAAACTTCAACCACTTGCAGGAGAAACGTTTTCGATTGGCTCTGTTTGTTTTGAGGTGATCTAAAACAATTGAACTGATCAGCAGTTGGTTACAGTCACCACTACCCTTCCTCTTTCTTTCTGTAATGGAATAGCCAAACAGGAGCGAATTTGGCGTTTGTACCAGTTGCCGTCCCATGTTGGGGCTATGCATCAAACGTCAATTCCTCGTTAGTATAGTGGACAGTATCTCCGCCTGTCACGCGGAAGACCGGGGTTCGATTCCCCGACGGGGAGGCTTGATTTGATTTCAGTTCCACCTCAAGTGGCAATTTCAAACAGCTCAAGATTACAACGGCCACCCTTGTTCGAACCCGTTTCTTGAGACCACCCCTTCCACTTTGTTGTCGGATACAACTCGAAAAAACATTTTGGATTGATGGTTTTCTTGATTTTCTTTAACCAACCTAAGTTGTAGGCAGGTTTGGACGAGCTGCGGTTTGGCATTTCCAGTACAAACGTCCGCCCTCTGCTATCGTTTACAAACGTATGCTGCTCTGCTGTAAGCAAAGCACCCAAAAATACGACAAACTCGCAAAGGTTTCCCTCCACGGAAATCTTTAGTAAAAGGCGAAAGATTTATGCGTAGATGAAGGAAAACTCGAGCTATATCCACAAACAGTTGAACCAGAGGACTCACCACGTAACACCATCATGTTTAAAGAGGGTGATCTCTAGTGAACGCTTCCCGGAACATCGCAATTAGGAAGAGCTTAAGAAAGCCAGCACAAGAGTGCAGTGCTTCACAGAAGCCTACGGTGGCGTTGTTTCGTGGGGTGGAGTCTGGCGTGCGACCTTGTTTTTTCCTTAAGATAGAGCCCTTCTTACTTTACACTGCACACTGAATGACATAGGCAGCGCAAATAATAGCAAAGCCGCCCATTCAAATACACGAGAATCCTTGATTCCACGGTTGCAATTCGACAGGCTATGACTACACGTTCAAAGCGTTAAAGAGACGCATTGCACAGCCCTCGCTCTATCTACTTCTCAGAATGCGTTGGCCGGGAATCGAACCCGGGTCAACTGCTTGGAAGGCAGCTATGCTCACCACTATACCACCAACGCACACAAATAGGAGCTGGCTTGATGGACTTCCACTTCTACTGAACACAGTGCTGTGAGACCACACAAAGATATACAGGCGTGTGAAGGTACGATTTTACGAGATACCTCAAGTCTCCTTGTACACATGACTCCGATGAGTCTACACACACCTTTTACGTCGGCTTTGTGATTAGAATCGTCCTGTCTGCAGCCTTAAATCTCAGCTTCCCACTAGAATACACAGTCTGCCATTCCATCCAACAGTGAGGTCAGGGTTTGTTTCTCCAGCCTGAAGACACGTGTGGTGTCACACTGGATGGTGGGCTGTCTGGGACTTACCAGCCAGCTGACAGCTTGCTGTGAAACGAGGTGTATAGGTAAATTGTTCTGCCTTGGCGATCGTGCTTGCTAAGGCAGCGCATATACTAAAATTGGATCGATACAGAGAAGATTAGCATGGCCCCTGCGAAAGGATGACACGCAAATCCGTGAAGCGCTCCATATTTACATTTAGCAGACGCTTTTATCCAAAACGACTAACAAATGAGGTAAACAATGGAAGCAATCGGAACAACAAGATCACAACAAAGAGCTTCAGTGCAAAACAAATTGTATCACACTAAAACTGGCCTAGTTTATACTAACACTAAAAACAACTTTCTATCTTTAAAAACTTCAACCACTTGCAGGAGAAACGTTTTCGATTGGCTCTGTTTGTTTTGAGGTGATCTAAAACAATTGAACTGATCAGCAGTTGGTTACAGTCACCACTACCCTTCCTCTTTCTTTCTGTAATGGAATAGCCAAACAGGAGCGAATTTGGCGTTTGTACCAGTTGCCGTCCCATGTTGGGGCTATGCATCAAACGTCAATTCCTCGTTAGTATAGTGGACAGTATCTCCGCCTGTCACGCGGAAGACCGGGGTTCGATTCCCCGACGGGGAAGCTTGATTTGATTTCAGTTCCACCTCAAGTGGCAATTTCAAACAGCTCAAGATTACAACGGCCACCCTTGTTCGAACCCGTTTCTTGAGACCACCCCTTCCACTTTGTTGTCGGATACAACTCGAAAAAACATTTTGGATTGATGGTTTTCTTGATTTTCTTTAACCAACCTAAGTTGTAGGCAGGTTTGGACGAGCTGCGGTTTGGCATTTCCAGTACAAACGTCCGCCCTCTGCTATCGTTTACAAACGTATGCTGCTCTGCTGTAAGCAAAGCACCCAAAAATACGACAAACTCGCAAAGGTTTCCCTCCACGGAAATCTTTAGTAAAAGGCGAAAGATTTATGCGTAGATGAAGGAAAACTCGAGCTATATCCACAAACAGTTGAACCAGAGGACTCACCACGTAACACCATCATGTTTAAAGAGGGTGATCTCTAGTGAACGCTTCCCGGAACATCGCAATTAGGAAGAGCTTAAGAAAGCCAGCACAAGAGTGCAGTGCTTCACAGAAGCCTACGGTGGCGTTGTTTCGTGGGGTGGAGTCTGGCGTGCGACCTTGTTTTTTCCTTAAGATAGAGCCCTTCTTACTTTACACTGCACACTGAATGACATAGGCAGCGCAAATAATAGCAAAGCCGCCCATTCAAATACACGAGAATCCTTGATTCCACGGTTGCAATTCGACAGGCTATGACTACACGTTCAAAGCGTTAAAGAGACGCATTGCACAGCCCTCGCTCTATCTACTTCTCAGAATGCGTTGGCCGGGAATCGAACCCGGGTCAACTGCTTGGAAGGCAGCTATGCTCACCACTATACCACCAACGCACACAAATAGGAGCTGGCTTGATGGACTTCCACTTCTACTGAACACAGTGCTGTGAGACCACACAAAGATATACAGGCGTGTGAAGGTACGATTTTACGAGATACCTCAAGTCTCCTGGTACAGATGACTCCGATGAGTCTACACACACCTTTTACGTCGGCTTTGTGATTAGAATCGTCCTGTCTGCAGCCTTAAATCTCAGCTTCCCACTAGAATACACAGTCTGCCATTCCATCCAACAGTGAGGTCAGGGTTTGTTTCTCCAGCCTGAAGACACGTGTGGTGTCACACTGGATGGTGGGCTGTCTGGGACTTACCAGCCAGCTGACAGCTTGCTGTGAAACGAGGTGTATAGGTAAATTGTTCTGCCTTGGCGATCGTGCTTGCTAAGGCAGCGCATATACTAAAATTGGATCGATACAGAGAAGATTAGCATGGCCCCTGCGAAAGGATGACACGCAAATCCGTGAAGCGCTCCATATTTACATTTAGCAGACGCTTTTATCCAAAACGACTAACAAATGAGGTAAACAATGGAAGCAATCGGAACAACAAGATCACAACAAAGAGCTTCAGTGCAAAACAAATTGTATCACACTAAAACTGGCCTAGTTTATACTAACACTAAAAACAACTTTCTATCTTTAAAAACTTCAACCACTTGCAGGAGAAACGTTTTCGATTGGCTCTGTTTGTTTTGAGGTGATCTAAAACAATTGAACTGATCAGCAGTTGGTTACAGTCACCACTACCCTTCCTCTTTCTTTCTGTAATGGAATAGCCAAACAGGAGCGAATTTGGCGTTTGTACCAGTTGCCGTCCCATGTTGGGGCTATGCATCAAACGTCAATTCCTCGTTAGTATAGTGGACAGTATCTCCGCCTGTCACGCGGAAGACCGGGGTTCGATTCCCCTACGGGGAGGCTTGATTTGATTTCAGTTCCACCACAAGTGGCAATTTCAAACAGCTCAAGATTACAACGGCCACCCTTGTTCGAACCCGTTTCTTGTGACTGTTGTCGGATACAACTCGAAAAAACTTTTTGGATTGATGGTTTTCTTGATTTTCTTTAACCAACCTAAGTTGTAGGCAGGTTTGGACGAGCTGCGGTTTGGCCTTTCCAGTACAAACGTCCGCCCTCTGCTATTGTTTACAAACGTATGCTGCTCTGCTGTAAGCAAAGCACCCAAAAATACGACAAACTCGCAAAGGTTTCCCTCCACGGAAATCTTTAGTAAAAGGCGAAACATTTATGCGTAGATGAAGGAAAACTCGAGCTATATCCACAAACAGTTGAACCAGAGGACTCAACACGTAACACCATCATGTTTAAAGAGGGTGATCTCTAGTGAACGCTTCCCGGAACATCGCAATTAGGAAGAGCTTAAGAAAGCCAGCACAAGAGTGCAGTGCTTCACAGAAGCCTACGGTGGCGTTGTTTCGTGGGGTGGAGCCTGGCGTGCGACCTTGTTTTTTCCTTAAGATAGAGCCCTTCTTACTTTACACTGCACACTGAATGACATAGGCAGCGCAAATAATAGCAAAGCCGCCCATTCAAATACACGATAATCCTTGATTCCACGGTTGCAATTCGACAGGCTATGACTACACATTCAAAGCGTTAAAGAGACGCATTGCACAGCCCTCGCTCTATCTACTTCTCAGAATGCGTTGGCCGGGAATCGAACCCGGGTCAACTGCTTGGAAGGCAGCTATGCTCACCACTATACCACCAACGCACACAAATAGGAGCTGGCTTGATGGACTTCCACATCTACTGAACACAGTGCTGTGAGACCACACAAAGATATACAGGCGTGTGAAGGTACGATTTTACGCGATACCTCCAGTCTCCTGGTACGCATGACTCCGATGAGTCTACACACACCTTTTTCGTCGGCTTTGTGATTAGAATCGTCCTGTCTGCAGCCCTAAATCTCAGCTTCCCACTACAATACACAGTCTGCCATTCCATCCAACAGTGAGGTCAGCTTTGTTTCTCCAGCCTGAAGATTAGATTAGATTAGATTAGATTCAACTTTATTGTCATTACACATATACAGGTACAGTGTAACGAAATGTAGTTTAGGTCTAACCAGAAGTGCAATTAGCAAGTGCAGATATACAGTGTGAATAAATACAGAATACAATATTAGGAAAATAATTTACGATGGGCATGTACTATGAAAATATGACAATCGGTATGTACTATGAACAATATATACAGAAGGCTATATACTGTGAACATTAATGTACAGGAGGTTATGAACAGATAACAATATAGACTATACAATAGTGCAAGTGACTTGAGTGTGCATTAGTTACAGACATTAGCTATTAAAGTTACAGTGCAGTAGATGAGTTAATGTGGTTATTAAAGGTACGGTGCAATACATGAGTAGATGCAGATATACAGTTACAGTGCAGTAGATGAGTTAATGCAGTTATTAAAGTTACAGTGCAGTAGATGAGTTAATGTGATTATTATAGGTACGGTGCAATACATGAGAAGATGCAGATATACAGTCACAGTGCAGTAGACGAGTTAATGCAGTTATTGAAGTTATAGTGCAATAGATGAGTAGATGCAGTTAGTTATGCGATAGATGCAATAGATGAGTTACAGTGCAGTAGGTGAGTTAGTGCAGTTATTAAAGTTACAGTGCAGTAGATGAGTTAATGCAGTTATGAAAGTAGTCCATTTGTGCAAATGAGCATTCAGTGTAATGTTCCTGGTGTGCAAGTGAGCAGTATAGAGTGCAAATGATGCGTGTAAACAGTCCGGTAGAGCAGATACATGAAGTACTGGTGTGTACAGTTCCGTCATGCATGGCAGCCCTGTAGTGCAATGTAAACATTGTAATAGCAGCATTAAGTTAAAGTTATGAGAGGTAGTGAAATCAGTGGGGAGCAGAGTTCAATAATGAAACAGCTCTGGGAAAAAAGCTGTTTCCTAGTCTGCTTGTTCTTGCCCGGAGGCACCTGAAGCGCCTACCGGAAGGCAGGAGAGTAAACAGTCTATGAGCGGGGTGAGAGGAGTCCTTGAGAATGCTGCGAGCTCGACGCAGACAGCGTTTCTTCTGGATGTCCTCAATGGAAGGGAGTGTAGTTCCTGTGATGCGCTGGGCTGTTTTCACCACCCGCTGCAGTGCCTTGCGCTCAGCAACAGAACAGTTCCCGTACCAGACTGTGACACAGTTGGTCAGGATGCTCTCTATCATGCAGCGATAGAAGTTCACCAGGATAGTTGAAGACAGTTGGTTCTTCTTCAGTGTCCTCAGAAAGAAGAGACGCTGGTGAGCCTTCTTGACCAGGCATGAGGTGTTGGTGGTCCAGGAAAGGTCCTCCGAAATGTGGGTCCCCAGGAACTTAAAACTGGAAACACGTTCAACAGCCGTCCCGTTAATGTGGATGGGGTCGTGTGTGCCTCCTTTCGCCTTCCTGAAGTCCACGATGATCTCCTTTGTCTTTGAAGTGTTAAGGAGCAGGTTGTTGTTTGAGCACCATGTGGCCAGGTGCCGTACCTCCTCCCTGTAAGCAGTCTCATCGTTGTTGCTGATGAGACCAATCACTGTTGTATCGTCTGCAAACTTGATGAGGGAGTTAGATCCATTCACAGGCCTGCAGTCGAGTGTGAAAAGGGAGTAGAGAAAGGGGCTCAGTACGCAGCCCTGTGGTACACCAGTGTTGAGGGTGGTTGTGGTGGAGCAGATGTTGCCTAACCTAACAAGCTGAGGCCTGTTCGTCAGGAAATCCATAATCCAGTTGCAGGTTGTATTGTTAATGCCTAGGTTTCCAAGTTTGATGATTAGCTTGGAAGGGATGACGGTATTGAATGCAGAGCTGAAGTCTACAAACAGCATGCGTGCATAAGTGTCCTTATTGTCCAGGTGTGTGAGCACGGAGTGCAGCGCCATGGACACTGCATCATCTGTGCTCCTATTGCTACGGTAGGCAAATTGGTATGGATCCAGTGTGGATGGTAAAGAGTCTTTTAGGTGTGACAGGACCAGCCGCTCAAAGCACTTCATAACAATGGGTGTGAGTGTTACAGGGCGGTAGTCGTTCAGGCATGTCGGGCTGGAGTGTTTTGGAATGGGCACAATGGAGGTGGATTTGAAACATGCTGGAACCACTGCTTGGGCGAGGGACAGGTTGAAGATGTCCGTGAAGACCCCAGCGAGCTGCTCCGCACATGCCCTGAGTACGCGACCAGGGATGCCGTCAGGGCCAGCAGCCTTGCGCGCATTTATCCGGCTTAGTGCAGTGAAAACATCTGTGGAATTTACTGTGATGATTGGGTGGTCGGTGGAAGGTGTGAGCCTGGTGGCGGGTTCCTTATTGTCTCTCTCAAAGCGTGCATAAAAGTCATTAAGCTCGTTCAGAAAGGCAGCATCTGTGGTTATGGGGATGGAGTGGTTGGGTTTATAGTCACTAATGGCCTGGATGCCCTGCCACATGCGTCGAGGGTCAGAATTGGTAAAATGCTCCTCGATCCAATATGTGTGGTGTCACACTGGATGGTGGGCTGTCTGGGACTTACCAGCCAGCTGACAGCTTGCTGTGAAACGAGGCGTATAGGTAAATTGTTCTGCCTTGGCGATCGTGCTTGCTAAGGCAGCGCATATACTAAAATTGGATCGATACAGAGAAGATTAGCATGGCCCCTGCGAAAGGATGACACGCAAATCCGTGAAGCGCTCCATATTTACATTTAGCAGACGCTTTTATCCAAAACGACTAACAAATGGGGTAAACAATCGAAGCAATCGGAACAACAAGATCACAACAAAGAGCTTCAGTGCAAAACAAATTGTATCACACTAAAACTGGCCTAGTTTATACTAACACTAAAAACAACTTTCTATCTTTAAAAACTTCAACCACTTGCAGGAGAAACGTTTTCGATTGGCTCTGTTTGTTTTGAGGTGATCTAAAACAATTGAACTGATCAGCAGTTGGTTACAGTCACCACTACCCTTCCTCTTTCTTTCTGTAAAGGAATAGCCAAACAGGAGCGAATTTGGCGTTTGTACCATTTGTCGTCCCATGTTGGGGCTATGCATCAAACGTCAATTCCTCGTTAGTATAGTGGACAGTATCTCCGCCTGTCACGCGGAAGACCGGGGTTCGATTCCCCGACGTGGAGGCTTGATTTGATTTCAGTTCCACCTCAAGTGGCAATTTCAAACAGCTCAAGATTACAACGGCCACCCTTGTTCGAACCCGTTTCTTGAGACCACCCCTTCCACTTTTTTGTCGGATACAACTCGAAAAAACATTTTGGATTGATGGTTTTCTTGATTTTCTTTAACCAACCTAAGTTGTAGGCAGGTTTGGACGAGCTGCGGTTTGGCATTTCCAGTACAAACGTCCGCCCTCTGCTATTGTTTACAAACGTATGCTGCTCTGCTGTAAGCAAAGCACCCAAAAATACGACAAACTCGCAAAGGTTTCCCTCCACGGAAATCTTTAGTAAAAGGCGAAACATTTATGCGTAGATGAAGGAAAACTCGAGCTATATCCACAAACAGTTGAACCAGAGGACTCAACACATAACACCATCATGTTTAAAGAGGGGGATCTCTAGTGAACGCTTCCCGGAACATCGCAATTAGGAAGAGCTTAAGAAAGCCAGCACAAGAGTGCAGTGCTTCACAGAAGCCTACGGTGGCGTTGTTTCGTGGGGTGGAGCCTGGCGTGCGACCTTGTTTTTTCCTTAAGATAGAGCCCTTCTTACTTTACACTGCACACTGAATGACATAGGCAGCGCAAATAATAACAAAGCCGCCCATTCAAATACACGAGAAACCTTGATTCCACGGTTGCAATTCGACAGGCTATGACTACACATTCAAAGCGTTAAAGAGACGCATTGCACAGCCCTCGCTCTATCTACTTCTCAGAATGCGTTGGCCGGGAATCGAACCCGGGTCAACTGCTTGGAAGGCAGCTATGCTCACTACTATACCACCAACGCACACAAATAGGAGCTGGCTTGATGGACTTCCACATCTACTGAACACAGTGCTGTGAGACCACACAAAGATATACAGGCGTGTGAAGGTACGATTTTACGCGATACCTCCAGTCTCCTGGTACGCATGACTCCGATGAGTCTACACACACCTTTTACGTCGGCTTTGTGATTAGAATCGTCCTGTCTGCAGCCTTAAATCTCAGCTTCCCACTACAATACACAGTCTGCCATTCCATCCAACAGTGAGGTCAGCTTTGTTTCTCCAGCCTGAAGATACGTGTGGTGTCACACTGGATGGTGGGCTGTCTGGGACTTACCAGCCAGCTGACAGCTTGCTGTGAAACGAGGCGTATAGGTAAATTGTTCTGCCTTGGCGATCGTGCTTGCTAAGGCAGCGCATATACTAAAATTGGATCGATACAGAGAAGATTAGCATGGCACCTGCGAAAGGATGACACGCAAATCCGTGAAGCGCTCCATATTTACATTTAGCAGACGCTTTTACCCAAAACGACTAACAAATGAGGTAAACAATGGAAGCAATCGGAACAACAAGATCACAACAAAGAGCTTCAGTGCAAAACAAATTGTATCACACTAAAACTGGCCTAGTTTATACTAACACTAAAAACAACATTCTATCTTTAAAAACTTCAACCACTTGCAGGAGAAACGTTTTCGATTGGCTCTGTTTGTTTTGAGGTGATCTAAAACAATTGAACTGATCAGCAGTTGGTTACAGTCACCACTACCCTTCCTCTTTCTTTCTGTAAAGGAATAGCCAAACAGGAGCGAATTTGGCGTTTGTACCAGTTGTCGTCCCATGTTGGGGCTATGCATCAAACGTCAATTCCTCGTTAGTATAGTGGACAGTATCTCCGCCTGTCACGCGGAAGACCGGGGTTCGATTCCCCGACGGGGAGGCTTGATGTGATTTCAGTTCCACCTCAAGTGGCAATTTCAAACAGCTCAAGATTACAACGGCCACCCTTGTTTGAACCCGTTTCTTGAGACCACCCCTTCCACTTTGTTGTCGGATACAACTCGAAAAAACATTTTGGATTGATGGTTTTCTTGATTTTCTTTAACCAACCTAAGTTGTAGGCAGGTTTGGACGAGCTGCGGCTTGGCATTTCCAGTACAAACGTCCGCCCTCTGCTATTGTTTACAAACGTATGCTGCTCTGCTGTAAGCAAAGCACCCAAAAATACGACAAACTCGCAAAGGTTTCCCTCCACGGAAATCTTTAGTAAAAGGCGAAACATTTATGCGTAGATGAAGGAAAACTCGAGCTATATCCACAAACAGTTGAACCAGAGGACTCAACACGTAACACCATCATGTTTAAAGAGGGGGATCTCTAGTGAACGCTTCCCGGAACATCGCAATTAGGAAGAGCTTAAGAAAGCCAGCACAAGAGTGCAGTGCTTCACAGAAGCCTACGGTGGCGTTGTTTCGTGGGGTGGAGCCTGGCGTGCGACCTTGTTTTTTCCTTAAGATAGAGCCCTTCTTACTTTACACTGCACACTGAATGACATAGGCAGCGCAAATAATAACAAAGCCGCCCATTCAAATACACGAGAATCCTTGATTCCACGGTTGCAATTCGACAGGCTATGACTACACATTCAAAGCGTTAAAGAGACGCATTGCACAGCCCTCGCTCTATCTACTTCTCAGAATGCGTTGGCCGGGAATCGAACCCGGGTCAACTGCTTGGAAGGCAGCTATGCTCACCACTATACCACCAACGCACACAAATAGGAGCTGGCTTGATGGACTGTGATGTCAGACAGCCAGGGGCAGCGGGGAGTGGCACGAGCCGGTCTGGAGGACAGAGGACAAAGGTTATCTAGACAGGATGTAAGTGTTGAGCATAAGGTGTCTGTGGCAGTGTCAGCATCTAGAGAAGCAAAGTTGGAGGGAAGAGAGGATGTCACTCTGGCAGAGAGTGTGCTAGGGGAGAGTGAGCGAAGGTTCCGTCTAAAGTGAACGGGTGGTGGTGTTAAGCAGAAGGCTTAACATATCCAAGAATGTCTTTTGAAGATTTTGCAAGCACTCCCTTCTTTCAGCGTGAGCTGGAGGCCTCAAAACAGAGAGGGGCAGAGAGGAAGATGGTGATTGAGGAGAGAAGCAAGAGTAAGACAGTAGTGGAGCATCCTACTGGTCGTCTATGCAATTCTGCCACCGGCCATTAAAACAAGGACCCGAACAGTCCTCATATTCACGCTGGTTTCCCTGGAGTGTCAGGCAAATAAATTTACTGTCCTGCTAAAGTGTTTTCCCTGTATCAGGCTCAGGGATTGAATGCAGAAATGTCATGGAGAGGCTTTCAGCAGTCTCCATTCTATGAGGCTGAGAAGCAAAGGTCGATAGAGGATAAGAAAGTATGACGTCACTCTTCTACATAACACAATCTCTGCATGTCATATCAGACTGCCAAAGACTCTTTAGTTTATGTATATATTTAAATCCATTGTTACACAAAAATTGACATTTTACACTTAATATTTATTTCCTTTATTTCAATTTGTTGATGTAAATAGTAAAGGCATTGCTTCTGCAAGGTTTTGTTTATGTACTGTATAAATCAACATATTGTTACAATTTTATATTGATATTTATACACTTAATATATATTTATTTCCATTATTTCAATTTGTTCATGTACATAGTAAAGGCATTGCTTGTGCAAGGTTCTGTGTGTGTTTGTATATAAATAAACATATAGTTACACTTGTAATATTTATTTAGTTCCTGTGTTCATGTATGTATGGAAGTGAACAGAGCATTGTAATGCTATTCCAAAAACACAAAACAGTTAAACATGTAATTCAGATACAAAAGCTGAGAACCCCTTCACTGCCCACCTAATGCAACTCCAAACTGAGAGATGTTTTTGTAATGATCCAAAATGAAAAGATAATGATCATTTTTTAATTACTTATCAAAATAAAAATGTAAAAAGTACTACAAATTTGGCACAGGAAGCCATGATCACCTATTATTCTATTCCAGCCCTTAACATTAAAAAGAAAAAACGAATTGTCTTTGTTCTTGTACACATTTCTTTATTAAAACATTTACAAATGTGTCCAAAATAAAGTGTTGAATGGATCTTTGCAAATAAAGATGAATGATGTTTCTAAAATAGGATCCGAATGTTCATTCATTCAATCAATAATTTCATTCATTCACATTCATCTATATATTCATGTAATAGTTTATTCAGAACACATTTCCTTTCCGTTTTGGACCTCATACACAAGTAGTTTTTACAAGATACCTTATATTGTTGTGCACAATGTTTGTTTTTTAATATATTGATTCAAAAATAGAGATAAATAAATAATCACAAGCCCATTTGATATTTGTTCCTCGGTTCCTATTGGCTAGTCAGCGTTCTACACCTACGTGCGACTGGCCTCCGCGTATGAGGTGAACGTGGTAACCACTACACTACAGAAACTCTGTCTTTGGCAAAAAACTGGCAAGTCACAAATTTTAAGGTGTTTCAGGGCAAGTTCTTTCAGCTTTGTCAATGGTGCTACTGGCCAGGGATGTCCTCGGATGTGAAGCTGTGGTGCCTGAAATGCGAGCGATGTCAGTTTGCCAAAGACGCCCAGCCAACTCTCTTATATGGGTCACCTTCTGGCATCGCGCCCCAATGAAGTGCTAGCAATTGATTTTACTCTGTTGGAGCCTGCCCAGATTGGTATGGAGAACGTGCTTCTTATGACTGACGTCTTCTAAAGTTGAGACCAACGGGCTTCCACGGTGGTGTAAGTTTTGGTGACTGAGTGGTTCTATAAATTTGGGGTACTCAGTCGTCTCCATTCAGATCAAGGATGCGAGGGCTCATTGGTACAGCAAAGACGATAAGCAAGTAGGTCGATTGCAGATTAAGATCACCTGCATCTCATTACAGTGATTGGTGAGGAGATAGTTTAAAGCAGTGGTTCTCAACTCTGGCCCGCGAGATCCATTTTCCTTCCGAGTTTAGCCCGAACTCTGATATAAAACACCTGAACAAGCTAATCAGCGTCTTTAGCAATAGACGCATTCAACTTAATGCGCTGCGCAAATCTATCAGTGTATGACATTTAAGTATCGCGAGAGCAATTCAAGTGCAGATTGTTCGGTAAGGATTTGAATCGCTCTCGCGGTACTTTAATGCGATATGCCAAACAATCTGTGCAGCCTTACATTAAGGTGAACGCGTCTGCTTCTGAAGTCACTGATTAGCCTCAACAGGTGTTTTATCAGAGTTGGGGCTAAACTCTACAGAAAAATGGATCTCGCGGGCCAGAGTTGAGAACCACTGGCTTAAAGGCTAACAGTATCGGAGGAGAAAGGGAGAGAGAGACGGACCGGGAGAGCTGGGAGCTGAACCACGCAACTCACGCCATCCTACGGCATATATGGCGTAGGATGGCAGCGCGTGAACATCGCGAGGCTCAGCGTCTCTCCAGTTTTAGCAATTATATAGTGTTTTTCTTGCTCATCTCGGGCCTGTTCGTTCAGAACAGTTGTGCATTCACATCGTACACCCGGCATGAGCTTTTGGATATTATGGAAGTTTTTTTGGAAGTTATATCAGCAACATTCAACTCGTTCCTGAGATCGCCAAAACACCCGATGCTACGCACCCCACACGGCCGGGCGGAAGTGCTCGCCGGCGGCGTCGAGATCGTAAACAAAGGTGGGGAAAACGCGGAGGGCTAAGAGCTAGGCTAAAGCTAACACCACAAGGCTCTCTTTACCCATCATTTTCCTTGCTAATGTACGATCATTAGTGAACAAAATGGATGAGATTCGACTTCGCATCATCAACAATAAAAGACTTTTGAACTGCAATGTCATAATCTTCACGGAAACATGGCTACACAGCGGCATACCGGAGAACGCTATTGAGTTAGCGGGCTACAACACACACCGGGCGGATAGAACGGCAGAGGAATCCGGTAAGAAAAGAGGAGGTGGACTGTGCATTTATGTCAATAAAGCTTGGTGCACGAACTCTGTTATTGTCGGGAGACACTGCTCGGCTAACCTTGAGTTTCTCATGGTTAAATGTAGACCGTTTTATCTGCCACGGGAATTCACTTCCACCATTGTAACGGCAGCTTATATTCCACCGGATGCTGATGCCAAGCTTGCTATGAAAGAACTTCTTGCAGCCATCAGTAAACAACAGACTGCTCACCCGGAGGCTGCATTTATTGTTGCGGGAGATTTTAATCACTCAAACTTAAAGGCAGTGCTCCCTAAATTTCACCAGCATGTTTCCTGCCACACAAGAGGAAACAAAACTTTGGATCATGTCTATACAAACATGGCTGAAGCTTACACCGCGACCCCCCTCCCCCACCTGGGTCAATCTGATCACCTTTCTTTGTTCCTCACCCCCAAGTATTCACCTCTCATTAATCGTGTGAAGCCATCAGTGAAGACCATCAAGGTGTGGCCTGCGGGGGCAGACTTAACACTCCAGGAAAGGTTTCTACACACAGACTGGAGTATGTTTGCTTCTCAGGCCACCAGTGGCTCTCACACGGACATAGACACCTACACCTCCTCTGTATTGGACTACATCAATACCACCATTGATAGTGTCACAGATTAAAAGCAGATCACCATATACCCGAATCAGAAGCCATGGATGAACAAGGAAGTGCGCCTCCTGTTGAAAGCACGCAACACCGCCTTCAGATCAGGTGATGCACAGGCCTATAGTACTTCCAGGGCAAATCTGAAGAGGGGCATCAAAAAGGCCAAGTACTGCTACAAGTTGAAGTTAGAGGAGCATTTTACCAATTCTGACCCTCGACGCATGTGGCAGGGCATCCAGGCCATTAGTGACTACAAACCCAACCACTCCATCCCCATAGCCACAGATGCTGCCTTTCTGAACAAGCTTAATGACTTTTATGCACGCTTTGAGAGAGACAATAATGAACCCGCCACCAGGCTCACACCTTCTATTGACCTCCCAATCTTCACACTAAACTCCACAGATGTTTACACTGCACTAAGCCGGATAAACGCACGCAAGGCTGCTGGTCCTGATGGCATCCCTGGTCGCGTACTCAGGGCATGTGCGGAGCAGCTCGCTGGGGTCTTCACGGATATCTTCAACATGTCCCTCGCCCAAGCAGTGGTTCCAGCTTGTTTCAAATCCACCTCCATTGTGCCCAATCCAAAAAATTCCAGCCCGACATGCCTGAATGACTACCGCCCTGTAGCACTCACACCCATTGTTATGAAGTGCTTTGAGCGGCTGGTCCTGTCACAACTAAAAGACTCTTTACCATCCACACTGGACCCATACCAATTTGCCTACCGTAGCAACAGGAGCACAGATGATGCGGTGTCCATGGCGCTGCACTCCGTGCTCACACATCTGGATAATAAGGACACTTATGCACGCATGCTGTTTGTAGACTTCAGCTCTGCATTCAATACCGTCATCCCTTCCAAGCTAATCATCAAACTTGGAAACCTAGGCATTAAAAATTCAACCTGCAACTGGATTATGGACTTCCTGACGAACAGGCCTCAGCTTGTTAGGTTAGGCCACATCTGCTCCACCACCATCACCCTCAACACTGGTGTACCACAGGGCTGCGTACTGAGCCCCTTTCTCTACTCCCTTTTCACACTCGACTGCAGACCTGTGAATGGATCTAACTCCTTCATCAAGTTCGCAGACGATACAACAGTGATTGGTCTCATCAGCAACAACGATGAGACTGCTTACAGGGAGGAAGTACGGCACCTGGCCACATGGTGCTCAAACAACAACCTGCTTCTTAACACCTCCAAGACAAAGGAGATCATAGTGGACTTCAGGAAGGCGAAAGGAGGCACACACGACCCCATCCACATTCTGTTGAACGTGTTTCCAGTTTTAAGTTCCTGGGGACCCATATTTCGGAGGATCTGTCCTGGACCACCAACACCTCATGCCTGGTCAAGAAAGCTCACCAGCATCTCTTCTTTCTGAGGACACTGAAGAAGAACCAACTGTCTTCTACTATCCTGGTGAACTTCTATCGCTGCACGATAGAGAGCATCCTGACCAACTGTGTTGACCAACAAGTTAACTTTAACTTTTCGTTTTTTCTTTTTAATGTTAAGGGCTGGAATAGAATAATAGGTGATCATGGCTTCCTGTGCCAAATTTGTAGTACTTTTTACATTTTTATTTTGATAAGTAATTAAAAAATGATCATTATCTTTTCATTTTGGATCATTACAAAAACATCTCTCAGTTTGGAGTTGCATTAGGTGGGCAGTGAAGGGGTTCTCAGCTTTTGTATCTGAATTCACAGTCTGGTACGGGAACTGTTCTGTTGCTGAGCGCAAGGCACTGCAGCGGGTGGTGAAAACAGCCAAGCGCATCACAGGGACTACACTCTCTTCCATTGAGGACATCCAAAAGAAACGCTGTCTGCGTCGAGCTCGCAGCATTCTCAAGGACTCCTCTCACCCCGCACTGTTTACTCTCCTGCCTTCCGGCAGGCGCTTCAGGTGCCTCCGGACAAGAACCAGCAGACTAGGAAACAGCTTTTTTCCCAGAGCTGTTTCATTATTGAACTCTGCTCCACACTGATTCCACTACCCCTCATAACTTTAACTTTAATGCTGCTATTACATTGTTTACATTGCACTACAGGGCTGCCATGCATGACTGAACTGTACACACCAGTACTTCATGTTATCTGCTCTATCGGACTGTTTACACACACAGCATCATTTGCACTCTATACTGTTCACTTGCATAATATTACACTGAATGCTCATTTGCACTAATGGACTACTCTCATAACTAGATTACCTCATCTAGTGCACTGTAACTTTCATAACTGCATTACCTCATCTACTGCACTGTAACTTCAATAACTGCACCAACTTCTCTACTGCACTGTAACGTATCTATTGCATTACTGCATCTATTGCATAACTAACTGCATCTACTCATCTATTGCACTATAACTTCAATAACTGCATTAACTCATCTACTGCACTGTGACCTTAATAACCGCATTAACGCATCTACTGCACTGTAACTTCAATAACTGCATTAACTCATCTACTGCACTGTAACCTCAATAACTGCACTAACTCATCTACTGCACTGTAAATGTATAACTGCATCTACTCATGTATTGCACTATAACTTCAATAACTCATGTACTGCACTGTACCTTTAATAACCGCATCAACTCATCTACTGCACTGTTACTTTAAAAGCTAATGTCTGTAACTAATGCACACTCAAATCACTTGCACTATTGTATAGTCTATATTGTTATCTGTTCATAACCACCTGTACATTAATGTTCACAGTATATATCCTTCTGTATATATTGTCCTTAGTACATACCGACTGTCACATTCTCATAGTACATGCCCATTGTATAGTATTTTCCTAATATTGTATTCTGTATTTATTAACACTGTATATCCTGCACTTGCTAATTGCACTTCTGGTTAGACCTAAACTACATTTCGTTACACTGTACTTGTATATGTGTAATGACAATAAAGTTGAATCTAATCTAATCTAATCAGAGAGCAAGAGTTATTCGTACGGACGGTGCCGAAGGGAGCTGTTTATTTGTTTTGTTTGCATTAGAGCGCATTGGCGCAACGTCTTGTTGTGAGATAACCAGAATAAAAAGGAATTCTTGTCTTCCAGTACACGCCGACCCGCCTCCTTTCTTCCCGGGTTTCGGCACCAATGTAATCTGGTTCGTAAGAACGTGGAAGAAAGGAGGCGGGGTCGGCTTGGACTGGGAGACAAGAATTCCTTTTCATTCTCCTCCAGCTGGAGGAGATGCCACCTCTGGATGATAGCGAGGAAGAGTTTGATGATTGCCTGGTTGTGGTGACCGGGCCTGCTGTAGCCGAATGAAGGCTAGGCCAGTGTCTCTTGACTCGGAGGTGGTGGCTCCTGCGCCGATTCTGTGGCCGGGGTTGAGGACTCCAGTGGATGGAGCCCCTAGTATCTAGGCTCAGGAAAGAAACCTGGAGGTGAAAAGGACTTCACGTGTCACAGCCGGCCAACATCCCAACATGCATCGGTTGCCTAGGACAGTGCAGGGGGGAGTAGAGTGGGCTGTGAAATCTCAGATGATTGTGCCCAACAAAACTCTGTTTAGATCATGGAGGTAATATTTGCGGGTTGGCTGTCAATCGTCGGGACGAAGATTTAACGGGTGGGGCAGATTGTAGTGGAATATGTTTTAACGGTAGGCCCGACTAGGTGGTGTGAACTCTTTGTTCCAGGTTGAGCCTGGGAGTGACCGGCTGGTTTCCTATGTTTGTGATTATAGCACAACACATACGGCAGTTTAGAGGCATAGCTATTCTGAGTCACTCTGGTCATGAATGCTGGTACCCGTGGGAATTGTGTAGTGTGGGTCTTTGCTGTCATGTTTCCAGCCACCCAGGGGGAGTGCAGAGTGGGATTTTCGTATGAAACTGCTATCTCCGTATGTTGGCTATATGCAGTCGGAGAGATACAGCCCTTTGTTATAACCCCCAGAGTGGTCTTTCCGGGTAGGTAAGGACAGATCCGTACTACGCTGCTGTTTTGCCTTACTTATTTTGTTTTATTCAGTTTGTTTGTTTGTTTTGTTTTATTTTTTGTTTCAAAGTGACTACAAGGGCACAAATATGCGTTTCGTGGATCATTCGGCCTGAGTGAAGGACATTCGCCCCAGGTTTATCGCATAGTTCTGGTATTTCCGGATAGGAATCAAGCAACTTATGTTTTGTATTCTTCTGTTCTATGAAAGGTTTGTAGCAGATAATATACTTTATGATGTGGACTATCTAAGGAGTTGAATGCCTGGCATTGGCCTCTTATTCACTCTTTGGGCGTGAATTGATTTGCTGTCACGATCACCTGTGAGTGCCGTATTTGGGTTGGTTAGAGTGGGGTGCTGTTGAGCGGGTGACTTAGGCTTTCCTGTGCGACTAATCTTAATCCATTTCAAGAATATATCTAAACTACGTCAATTACTGTCAACATCGGATGCAGAGAAGTTTATTCATGCATTCATGATGTCAAGACTAGATTATTCTAATGCACTATTAGGTGGCTGTCCTGTGAGCTTATTACAAAAACTCCAACTGGTTCAAAATGCAGCAGCTCGAGTTTGTACATGAACAAAAAAGTATGAGAATATGACATTTACAGTCATTCATTTGGCAGACACTTTTATCCATATCGCTAAACCGTATTGTTAGTTTACAAGGCCATGCTACTAGGAGGATTAAAGTTGGAGTTAGCAAAGGAGAGCAACATTTTTTCTATACATACAGTCAGACAGTTATTGGTTAGTCAAATAAATGCGGAACAGGTTATTTTGATCCTTTTTTTTGGAGGTTGTGAAGGATGCTGCAGTTCGTGTGGAGGCTAGTAGTTCATTCCACCCCGGGGGAACCGAATGAGTAAAGGTTTTTGCAAGCTATTTCGTGCCTCGCTGTGATGGAACAAACAGGCATAGCTCATTTTCAAACCAAAGATGACGGGAGGGGATGTAGACCTGGAGCACTGAGTTAAGGTAAATGGGCAAATTTGCCATTATCTTGATGCGAGCGGCAACTGGCATCCAGTGAAGTAAAATCAGGGGTCTTGCATGGGTTCTTTAAGGCTGACTGAAAACTAGACATGCAGCTGCATTCTAGATCATTTTTAAGGGCTAGACTGCATTGGTTGGAAGGCCGGTCATTTGAGAATGGCAGTAGTCCAGTCTTGATATGACCAGAGCTTGGACTAGCAGCTGAGAGGCATGCTCCGACAGGAACGGCCTGATTTTCCTAATGTTGAAGAGCACATACCTGCAAGTTCAAGTGGTTGCTGCGATGTGGGAGGTGAATTTCAGCTGGTCGTCGAGCATCATCCTTAGGTTCCTCGCAGATTTGGTGGCTGTTGTAGTTGAGGAGCCGAGCTGAATGGTAAGGTGGTGTTCAATCGATTGGTGCGCAGGTATAATCAGGAGTTCTGTCTTGGAAAGGTTGAGGTTTATAAGCCCTGTTCTGTCAACCTTGCACTGGTTACCTATTAAGCATCGCATTAACCTTAACTTAAATCTTGCTTATTTCCAACAAAGCCCCACATGGTTTAGATCCTCAGTACCGGATAAGCTTATCTAGTTTTACAATCCTTCACGTGCAGTACACTCTCACACGTCCGGTCAGTTGGTGATACCTAGAATTTCAAAATCAAGTGCCGTTGGTAGATCCTTCTTTCTAGTGCCAAAACTTTGGAACAGTCTACCCTGTAGTGTCTGGGAGGCAGAAACACTCTGTCAGTTTAACTGCAGACTAAAGACAGTGATGGTTGTAGCGAAAGACTGATGGGGCAATACGCTGATATTTGATGACGATTAAACAGACAGTTATAATTTTTTGTAGCCTTACATTTTTACTTCTCCTTCAGTTTAATGAAATTATTTTATTGTAAGCTAAAGCTGCATGCTGCAGATAAAGCATACTATTAAATCATTTTGAAACAACACGTCCCGTGTCACTATCTTATTGCAGATTTTCTTTCATCTTTTTCAAGTTCTGGGATTTTCAACTTTTCAGCTAGATTCCTTTTCGTGCGGATGTAGAGAAAGTACACAGTCTTTATCTTCATTGCATTGTTCTGTGGGAACAGAAAAAAGGATTTGATGGGGTACTGTTGTCAGGAGGGGGTTTGGGAAGAACCCAGATGCAGGCAGCGGTACGGGGTAACAAAGCTTTTAATAAATATAACAAAACAAAAACCAACACTGGGGAAACAAGGAACAAACTTATAATAAAACAGAAACAAAAGACTTCCCACGAGGGGGCAAAACAAAGTAAACAGGATATCTAAAAAACTACTTACAAACACACAAAGACACGAGGTGGTAAACAATATAGTTCCAGATACAGGTAAGGGATCCAAAGGAAAGAACTAGCACACAGGGCAAGGTAAAACAAGGCAAGGCAGCAAACACGATCACAAGGACAAAGTAAGCTACGAAATACAGAGCATCTCCCTCCGCACGAAACCTAAGGCTAAGCCATGGCTCTGCCCCAAGACCAAGAATAGACATGACAAGATGACGGAACCATGACAACTATTGGCATTTTGTTGACTCAATATTCCCTTCAGTGTCCTGCAGACAATCATATTTGAAAATACACAATGTTAGCACCACACGCAATTAGCTGAATTGGGTGAACCCGACTCAAATACGTCAGATCACATGATCTTCAATTTACTATTATGAAACCGAATTAAGCGTGACCAATGAGTTTGGTTCATTCAAGTTATAACAAACACAACTCTTATCAGAAGGGTTTAATTAGTATCATGGGAAGAGTTTGACCAAATTGTTACCTTCTACTTGCCGGTCTTACAATAATATCAAACAAAAACAAGATTATTGACATTTAAAGACTCAAACAAACATAGCCCCATGCTTAACAGTTCTTCAATTGAAGCGTTGGATGCTGCTCCCAGTAACTTAATCCACAGGCAAGGAAAAAGAAGAAGAAAATATAATCAAAGTACTTTTCAGTAGGTCGTCTCAGTCCTTTTCTGATAAGACATGGAAAGCAGGTAACAAAAATCTAGATGAAGGCAAAATTAGATCCAATGTCTCCAAAAGATAAAAAGTATAATCCACTCAGAGATGCGCCATTTGATCAAGAGATGATGCTAACGAAAACATGCCACCTCAACAAACAAGAAACCCTCACCCAAAATGGCCGCCTTACCCCTCCTATGGGCAGGCCTGATATAATAAAAGTCCTTGGCAGCCCACAAAAGTCTTGATACTTTTTTCTTACCCATAATAAGTTACTATCCTGCAGGCTTTGCTGGGACAGTGTCACAGAGTCAGGTGTTGGCTTTAATCACTGATTAAACTTACTTGTCCAACTCATTTACTTTTCTTAGGGGCCTTTTATGGAACAGCCCTCTGGTCTGCCAACTTTTGAATTCTGCCTGGAAAATTTTCGACAAGGGAGCGTGGGGATGGGTTTCTGGAGGGGGATGATGGCATGTGTCAATAATTCCCAACCCTGGTCCTTCGGCCCCCCTTCCATAATGTTGGTCATAAACCTGATTCAACTCATCAGACCCACTCCGAATGTTGGTCACCCTAATTAGCACACTAACCATCCGATGATTTCAATCATGTGTTCCATATAGGGAGACATCTTATACATTCTGGGAGGGGTACCGAGGACCAGGGTTGGGAACCACTGGCGCATGGGAATGGGGGAAAATTACCTTGCATTAGAAATTTATTGTGATTGTCAAAACATTTGCCAATTTTATTTAAGGGGAACTGTCCCTCTAAATGTTGACTAGACCGAATTAATTTATTCATTACAATTTGTTGTCAAATAATGCATTATATGCAAATTAGATTTTGTTTTAATAGGCTAAACGCAACCATTAAACACTTTCAAAGACATACAGATTGTTTAGTGAAGGTCTAGAGATGATGAATGTTTTAAAAAAGTGAATTTACTTGGTAAGCATAATTAAATTTGTTCACAATGTGCACACATTTGTTCCTAATCTTACAAAATGCTGAAAACAGCTGTATAGCTGTTTTGTCACTGATCACAGATACATGAATCACATACTTATTAATTACGTAAACATATTTTGTAGTTTGCATCTCTGGACAATACTGTCGATCAATATTGCTATTGTTGTCAAAGTTGTATTGTATTATAACAGTTGTCAAATATTTAAAAAAAAATCACGTCCATCTGATTGACTTAAATGTGTTTGAGTGGACAGTTTGCATTGTGCCAATCTGGGATGCCCTGCTTCTGGGTTTGGATTTCTTAAAAGCTGCTGATTTCACCATACATGCCTCTGGTAAAGTTTTCATGGGCTCTGAACTCATGCCAGCCTACATATCGGAAAGCAAGGGGCCAGACTACGCTATTTCAAGAGTGATGTTGGAGAGTGACTTCACTGTGCCTCCAGAGTGTGAATGTGTAGTTTGGGGAGTGGTGGACGACCCAAACCCAGAACTCCCTGCAGTTCTAGAGCCTGTTAGCTTGGTTGACGGATTCTCTTCAGGCAGCGTCTTCAGAGCAGAGAACTTTCACAAGTCATCGTCAGTTGCTGCAAAAACTGCTTGGTGTTCAATGAGCAGCAATAACAACATCTGGCAAAGGATGGCATCTTGATTAACATGGAACATAGGATCCCTGTCAGGTTGTGCAACATCACAGCTTCCAGTAAATACTTATCACAGGGAGCCTTCTTGGGTGTGCTCGTTGAAGCATATCCTGAACCTCAAGAAGTGAGCGAGATAGTGATCAGTTGCATGGGAAATTAGGAGACAACAATGATCCTCCAGATGTGCAATCACATAAGAAGTGTGTCGGCACCAAATGCCCTTGACATTCCAGAACACCTAAAACAGTTGTTCACCTCAGCAAGCGAAATGCTCACGGAACAGTAATAGCAGATGTTGTTAGTGCTGCTCATTGAACACCAAGCAGTGTTTGCAGCAACTAATGATGACTTGTGGAAGTTCTCTGCTCTGAAGCACAGTATTGACACTGGAACATGTAAGCCGAATTGTCAGCTGGTGCGACGTTCAAGCTGACATTCTGGGATGAGGAAGAATTGCATCCAAATAAAATGCTTGACTCAGGTATTGTGGTTCCCACGAACTCAGAATGGGCATCCCCTATTGTCTTCGTGAGGAAGAAAGATGGGGGGGTTCGCTGGTGCGAAGATTACCGCCAGCTCAATTACCTTACAATTAAGGATGCATATCTTTTGTCAAAAATAGAGGAGTGCCTGGATGTGCTGGGTGGTTCAAAAATATTCTCAACACTTGACCGTCAAGCAGGATATTGGCAAAATTAATTTAATCTGGAAGACAGACCCAATACTGTTTTTTCCACCAGATTTGGGCTGTATTAGTATAAAAGGATGCCATTCGGGCTATGTAATGTGCCCAGAACATTCCAGAGGGCCATGGAGTTGGTTCTACGAGGCTAGCAGTGGGACACTTTGTTGATATACCTGTATGACATAATCACCTTTGGTGAAGACATGGAGCAGTGTCTGGTGCGCCTTGCAGAGGTTTTTCAGAGGTTACAGGAAAATGGACTAAAGCTAACACCCTCAAAATGCCAGTTAGGAGAGGAAGTCCTGTTGGTCATGAGCGGCGAAAGTATTAAGACCAACCCTCATCAATGATGTTAGAGACCTGAAGCCACCAACCAGTGTCCATCAACTTCAGTCGTTTCAAGGTCTTTGCAACTATTACAGGAGGTTTGTTTCTAAATTTGCCAAAATCACTGTACCCTTGACGATGTTACTCAAATAGGGGACTCACTTCACCTGGGAAGAGGAGCAGAAAAAGGCCTATGAATGTCTGTAATGGAGTCTCACGACAGGACCAATCTTGGCCTTTCCAATTATATCTGGTCAGTTTGTGCTGGAGACCGATGCGTCCAGCAAGAGCATTGGAGGAGTTCACTCTCAGTTACAGTGGGGGTAAGACAAAGTTATCTCTTTTGCAATCTGTCTCCTCACACTGGTCCATCAGAGGTACTGTGTCACTCGTAAAGAGCTCCTTGCAGTTGTCAGATTCACAAGACAGTTTCACCACTACTTGCTGGGGTCCAATTTCATACTGAGGACAGACCACAGCAGTCTAACATGGATGTACAGGTTTAAGCGACCATAAGGCCAACTCGCTAGGTGGCTTGAAGAACTCCGCCAGTACAACTTTGTCATTGAGCACAGGCCAGGTTCACACCACGCCAATGCGGATGCATTATCTCGAAAGACTCTGGATAAGGAACCTTGTCTCCTTGGACTATTCCCAGAATCCAAGTAATGAAAAAAGTAGAAGAAAGGGGTACAGTCCAAAACTCCAAGCACCGTGGCAAGGGCCATTCGTTGTCACAGCGTGCCTTGGACCAGTCTTCTACAGGGTCAGAGACAGGAGAAGTGAGAAGGTACTACATCATGACCGATTGTAACCCTATCTAAGTGACCATGTACCTGCTTGGATGCAGAGTCAGCAACGGAAATAAACTGGCACCGAGGAAGGTTCTCTGATTCCACCCACTGCTGCAGTCATGGATGCAGAAGCACCAACTCCTTCACCTGCTGATATCTCTGGAATCGAGGAGCCACAGACTTTTCTCACAACACACTCTAACAGTGGAAAAGAGGGGATGAAGACGAAAAGTGCTCAACTGGTTTGAGCCCCCAGTAGTTTCATGGACTGAAAGAAAATTTTAATGCAAAATCAGCTTAAAGAGTGCAGAAGGGAATTGCAGAGTTTTAAAAATGGGGGGCGGTGTTATAGTTTGGTTTAATTATTATGCATTTTTTTTTTAAATGTGTAATTCTGTAGGTACAATTGCATAGTTCATTATCATCTAATCAGATGATGTTACATCAATATACGGGGACAGGTTCAGCCTCTTGTTGTTTTTGACATAGTTGACTGATGTGCCAAACGTGCTACTGTACAAACACAGCATGTGCAGCTGCACGCCTTCTTGGAGATACGGATGGGAGAAAGGCATCGGAACTCTCAACATTTCCCGACCAGATCTGAATTTTTCTAATTGTTTGACAGGGAAAGCCGTGCGCAAACAGAAACACTTACGCGCGCACATACATATATCCATTTATAAACAAATCCCAGAAAAAGGTAACTTTCTCTCGACGAAGAAAAGGGGCCTGGGCTCAAGCCCCAAACCCCCCCTGCATGTGCCTGCTAAATTGTGACTAAAAAGGTAAACCTTAATTCATCAGATTTTTTTGCTTGTTATAAGCCCAAATTCATTGAAATGTCATATTTTTTGCCTAATAACAAGACTTATTTTCTAAGGTCATTTTGCTCATCAAGAAAATCTTGATTCAAGAATTTTACAACATTATTAACTGGAAAACAAGACAAATTTACTAAGTAAGAAAGTCATGTTTTGTAGTGCAGGATAACTGGGGTTTGCTGTTATGTGCTAGAGAAGTTAAGTGTGCCAAAATGTACTTAATGTGTCAGCAGGTAGGGGACTTACTTCAAGATAATTACACATAATTGTAAAGTGCTCTTCTTATTACAGTACAAATTGAAAGAGCTGTCTGTGGCACTGTCGTTTCTTCACTCGGGCTCTATCTGTTTTTTGTGTGTGGGCTGAGGCTAAATAGCACTGCTGGGGCCCGTTTCAAAAAGCAGGGTAAGTGCAAACTCAGAGTAAGTCAACCCCAGAAAACGGAATACTCAGGGTTTATGGTTTCAGAACGCTAGGTATGTCAAACCCGCGACTGCGGGGTAAGTCAAGCCCATTTCAGAAATCGAGGTATCTTATACTCCGAGTGAGTAACCAGAGTAACATACTCCGTGAACCTGGTCGGGAGCAGGTTTTATTCTGCAAACCTAGGGTTTGTTACAATCTCCACCCCTTTTCGAAGCGTGAGCGTTGTTGAAATTGCATACGCCATTTGTTTATTGATTCGTGTTCCTAATCACGCTCAATTTAGTCACACAGACCTTAAAATGGCATGTCCGTTTATTCAGGAACCCATAGATGAGGAAGCTGCATTAATTTGCAGAGAGATACATTTATGTCGGGAGAGAATTGTGAGGCATGGTTTGGACCTTTTATCTTACCTTTTAAGGCCAGTTTAAGTAGTATATTTAACATTTCCCAATCATGCATCCTACTAGCAAGAGCATTTTATTTCTTTAAACTTTATTGAATGAATGATGTTATTGTATTTCATATTCACCTGCTGCCAAGATCTTTTTATTGCAGAAGGATTGCACCTACATGAGAGCGAGACAGAGAGTGAGAGAGTTAAATACAATTCCCATTAAAATAAAATGTATCTTTAAAATGCAATTGATTTAAAATCACAAATACTTTCGATTTTAAGAAACAATAAAACAGCAATAAAATTTATACATAGATGTGAGTGTATATATAAAAAGAATAAGAGCAAAATAAAATAAATTAGAAATAGATGTGCAGTTGATGTAAACCAGCACAGTGCTCAGGTTGTGAATGCACAGCTAAACAAGTGTGTTTTTAATCTGGATTAAAAGTAGCTTCTGTTGGTGAACGTATGATGTCTTCTGGAAGCAGATTCCAGCTACGGGTGGCGTAATGGCTAAACGCTGACTCGCCCTGTTTTGAGCGAACCCTTGTTATCTCTAACTGACTTGATCCTGATGATCTGGGAAGTCTGTTTGGTTTATATTCAATGAGCATATCTGAGATGTATTTAGGTCCTAGACCATTAAGTGATTTATAGACAATTAATAATACTTTGAAGTTGATTCTAAAAGTAACTGGTAACCAGTGTAAGGACCTGAGGATTGGAGTGATATGCTAAGATTTTTTGGTTCTGGTCAGAATCCTGGCAGCAGCGTTCTGTATGAGCTGCAGCTGTCTGATGGTCTTTTTGGGAAGACCTGTTAGGAGTCCATTACAGTAATCCACCCTAATGGTGATGAAAGCATGGACTAGTTTCTCTAAATCTTTGCTTGAGACAAAACATCTTATTCTGGCTATGTTTCTGAGATGGTAGTACGCTGATTTGCTTATTGCTTTGACATGACTGCTGAAACTAAGGTCAGACTCCAAAATGACCCCAAGATTTTTTACCTTGCTTTGTGTCTTTAGACCTCTTAAGTCAAGGTATGTGTTTACCTTGTTAGTTTCATCTTTGTTACAAAAAACAATTACTTCAGTTTTGTTTTTATTTAACTGAAGGAAGTTTTGACACATCCAGCTGTTAATTTCATCAATGCACTGGCAAAGAGAGTCAATAGGCCTGTAGTCATTGGGTGAGAGGGCTAGGTAGATCTGAGTGTCATCTGCATAGCTGTGGTAGGCAATTTGGTACTTTTTCATTATTTGGCCAAGTGGGAGCATATACAAATTGAAGAGGAGCGGAGCAAGAATTAAGCCCTGTGGAACACCACAAGTCATGGGTGTCGAGTCAGATTTATGGTTGCCTATGTTCACATAGTAACCTCTCCCTTTAAGGTATGACCCAAACCATTTAAGTACCAACCCAGAAAACCCTACCCAGTTTTCCAGCCTATGTAGGAGTATGGTGTGATCTACCGTGTCAAAAACAGCACTGAGTTCTAGTAAAACCATAACTGATATTTTGCCTGAATCAGAATTCAATCGAATATCATTAATTATCTTTATGAGCACTGTCTCTGTGCTATGATGCTGACGGAAACCAGACTGATAACTGTCCAGGTAGCCATTTGAGTTCAAGAATTTGGTCAACTGATTGAAGACAACTTTTTCAATGTTCTTGCCTGTAAAAAGAAGATTTGATATTTGTCTGTAGTTAGACATTAAGGTTTTGTCTAGATTGCCCTTTTTTAGAAGAGGTTTGACAACTGCATTTTTAAGGGACTCTTGGAAAGTTCCTGAGAGCAGTGAGGTACTAAATATTTTTAGGAGATCTGCTCCCAAACAGTTAAACACTCTTTAAAAAAAATGTGTAATGTGGGAATTGTGTGAAGGCTGCAAGTTGATGCCTTAAGATGGTCCTCCAGGGTTTTGAGATCAATTGTCTGAAATTCAGACAAAGTTACTAATTTCTGATGTACTGAAGTCAGACTGACCTGACTGCCGCATGGAGCTTTGCTGATTTCCATTCTGATATTACTGATCTTTTCAAGGAAATATGTTGCAAACTCATTGCATTTGTCATCAGACAGCATTTCATTTCTCTCGAACTTGACTACATTTTCATTCACATTTACATTTAGGCATTTGGCAGACGCTTTTATCCAAAGCGACTTACATTGCTTTATCCTTAACATTTTACATAGGTTGTGTGATCGAACCCACAACCTTGCGTTGTTAACACAATGCTCTAACCACTGAGCTACAGGAAAGCTGTAGTACAAGAAAGACTAGGGGGATTTGTTAGTCTCTCTACAGAAGCAAAAAGGGTGCGAGTGTTATTTATTTTGCAGTTTATAATGTTAGAGAAAAATTCTGTCTGGCTATGCCTAAGTCAATATTGAATGCATGCAGACTGTCTTTATAGATGTTATAGTGAACTTCAAGTTTGGTTTTTCGCCACATACGCTCAGCTTTTCTGCATGTTCTTTTCATGCTTTGTACTGCTGGTGTGTTTCTCCAGGGTGCTTTACGCCTGCCAGTTATCGCCTTGACCTTTACTGGAGCAATGGCATCGATTGCATTTTTTAGTCAAAGTGATCTTTAAATATAGCAGCTATTCTTCCACCTCTCCTAACAGCTCTGCAAACGTTTATAAAAGTATAGTTTGGGGGGGCAGATTCATTGAGGATTGTATCACTACAACTATCATCTAACCAAGTTTCATTTAGAAACATGAAGTCCAGTTTGTTACTGGTGATGAGGTCATTTACCAAGAAGGATTTGTTTTTTAGTGAACGGATTTTTAAAAGTGCTAATTGAATAGTAATTCTTTATTGTATTCTTTATTTTATCTTGATTACCCCTGTCATTCTCAGAGTGACGTCTCAAAAGGTAGTAGATTAGATAGCTTTGCCATACGACTGGAAAAGGCATTCGTTTTTTGTTCACTTATCATAACAGATATAGGGAAAACTAAAGGAACACTGGGTTCCCACTTGTTCTGTAAATATTTGAGATTGTTGCTGTTATCATACCAAAAGTCCTCGTCATCTTCCAACTGGTGTGATGTCACTGGGCAGTGTACAGCTTGAGTGGTGTTATCCAAATGTCCATCCAACTGCTGAGGTGGGTCACTATCGCAAGGTGTATTTGTACCATTTAGGAGTGGAGTGGCACACTCTAATGATGGGTGAAGGAGGGAGAAGAGGGTATTGTCCTTTAGCATTCTTGAACCAAGTTTGTTTGGGTGGAGGCAATCTGTTGTAAAAAGTTGTCTTTGACTCCAAAAGAGATTAAAGTTGTCAATGAAGTTCAGTCCTCTCATGTTGCAGGTTTTTGCAGCCATATGTTCAGACTGAGTAACCGAGAGAACATATTCGTTCCCCGAGCTGGGAGAGGTCCACTGATGAATGCCTGTACTTTTAGCTTTCAAAGTATTTCGAAGAGTTCATTAAAATCCCTTTTTAGGAGCTCTGACTGCTCTTTTCGAGTATCATTTTTCCCCACATGTATATAAATGTGATTGACATATAAACTTGCGCATTAACACGTGAAGCAATTTTCTCCCACGCCAACTCTCTTTCTTTTGCTGCTGCGGCTGTGTTGCTCTTTTTCTAAATATGTGCTCATATTCACCATACGCTTGTAACAGTACCTCCAATTTGATTGGCAAGAAATGAACAGAGCGCTTTTTTTCACGTGCCGTTGCCATGGTGAATCCTGCTATCTTCACTCAATTGATGATGGCTTTTCATCGCCATACTGCACGCGCATAACCTAGGGTGAACTTACTCAGAGTAGTGATTTTCGGAGTAAATGAACCCAGAGTTCAGATCTTAACTCAGTGTTGGTTGAACTTCCTTATTGAAACGGGCCCTGTACGTGATGGTCTGTCACTGAGTAAAAAGCTCAATTAATTGTGATTTTCTGCTCCATGAGCAGATCTGTCACGAAAAAAATCTCTAAAATGCTAAGTTTTGACCTCAAGAATGACTTGTTGCCCTGCTGTTTGTTTTCCTTAGAAATAACGCAATGACTTTCAGCATTGTGCTCATCTTTTTTTGTCAACATATAATTTGAACAAAGACTCAAAACTATTTGCAGAATTTGGAACTTGTAAAAATGACTTGTAAGAACATAAATAAGGTGTAATAATTTTATTAGAAATTACATATAACACGGTTTATTTGAAGAACAATACAACTCTTGTTGATGAAAGTAACATGCATGAATAAAATAAAGGAAACCTTTTACAACTTGCGTTTCAATTAAAAATACACTGAAAAGCTATTGAGGGCCTGATTTACTAGTAGCTTGCGGAAGCTTAAAGTCGGTATTTACTGCTGTCCTTATTTACAAAAAACACACAGTGTAAACATTAGCACTGAAAGGGCGTGAACACGGCTATTTTTGCGACTGAACTTTTTGCATTTGCATTTGTAAGAGACTCCTTTGGTCTTCAGACCAAAAAAGCACGTCTTACAGTTGTTTTCAACTGCTTACAAACACTTTCAAAACGTTGCCTCTTTTTATCAAATCTTTACACACAAATCCAAGAATTGCACACAAATCTTTAGTAAAATGAAGCACAACATTAAAAATATCACAAACACATTTCAAATCAAGCATTTGTCTTCTGTTGCAATCACCTTTACCATAATGTTCTATTTTTTGATATATCATATACACACAGTTATTCAAAACCTAAAGCTCTTCTTTCATAAGCTCCTATGTACATTACTGTACAAGATTGAAAGAAATTGGCAAGGAGATGTTGAAAATTCACTGTAAAAACAAAAGCAAGATTGAAACCAAATGTTTTATTTTCTGTAAGCATTTGTGGTTGTGAATACAGTGAATACTGAACACAGTGCGAAACATTTATATATATTTTTTCTGGAGGGATTCACAATATTAATGTTTGCAAAACATGTGGCATCATTAAGGATATTGTTGTGTTTTTCACAAATTCTAATAGCATTATTTGCCAAAGCCAAATTCACGATAGCTGTCTCTTGCTCTTCATTGAACATGTGACCTCGCCCAACATGAAACCTTCGCCTTGTCACTCTGTAGAAGATTTAGGAACAGTGTGAGTGTGTGCCATAAACTGTAACAAAATATATTACTTTATACAATATATGGTCAGAATGTCTGGTCCATCCCCCTTTTCCTCATCTTGACCTCTTCCAACTCCTCCTACTATAACTTGAACTCTTCCTCGTCCTCTGGCTCTCCCTCATACTCCTCTTACGCTGTCTGCATTGTTTGCATCCATTGTTCAAAACCTATTACTTGACTCTTGGCCTATTTTAAGGCCTCTTCTAAAGTCATGATTGGTTGGTGTTAAGTAAAACAATTAGTGTTTGCACATTTGAGGAGTTAATGTGTGGCACTGATGAATTAGTGTGGCATTTTGATTGGTCATGTTTGAAAAAGGAAATCAATATTCTTCCTGTAATATTTCTGAGAATTGTGTGTAGCATTTTGCTTAAAGTGTTTCATGAACTGAAAGCTGAGTAAAAGGTTGATAATTAGTTTATGGTTTTGCCGATTTGGTGTGTGGTTCTGGTGTTTGAGTGTCAGGTTTCAGAAATTGTGTGACAAGTAAACGTTTTTGTGTGTAAGCAGTTGAAAAAAACTGTAAATCCTGCTCGAGTGATGCACAGATGAGCTCTAACGTCGCCTGAATCCGCTGTAAAAAATAAATCTCAATCTGAGCTGCTTTGCTTTTGAGCATACAATTTACACATTGTTTTTGGTTGGTTTTGGACCGTTTATAATGTGCGTTACAGACACCACCTGTCATCACTCCTATTTTTCCCGTCATTTTTCCCAGTAAACTCTGAGAACTCGGGCGCATACGGAGAGACACTCTCCGGGGCCCTCTCACCTGGAGACTTAGCGATCGCAAGCAAAAAGAAGGCACTCTTCAAACGCAAACGAATAGACAGGGCGGAAGGCCTTGCTGGGAAGGCGATTGCGAATGGACTAAGGTCTCCCAGATTGTGTAACCCAAATGTTGACAAGTATGGTTGAGAACCTGAAAAGAGGATTCATTCATTCAGTGCAGGCAGCAGAGTTACAGCGTGATGCCATTCGCCTCACAATACACAGTTTGACGGGAGACTGTACAATGCCTGGCCAAAATTACTCTAATTTGCTGTGTATAGTAATTCTGGCCCTTAATCTTGTTATCCACAGCATGTCAAGCATGTTAATATAGCTCAGCATAAACTGTATCTTCTTGGACCAAAGCATACATGTTATTTAAAAAAAATTGACTATCAAATGAGAGTAATTTTCTTGAATTTTTTCAGTGTATTACTGGTAAAGTTAGATAACATTTGAAGTTTCCATTTTAATCAAATTTTTAATTCAAAGTTTTCAACCTAATCTTCTTATCGTGTTTAGTGATAAGTAAATTGATTTAGTGATTTAATGATCTTACATTAGAAACTATGTGACATGAAACACCTCAAGACAGAATGGTTTTTAATCATACCAATATAACAAAGCACTTTAAATACCATTGTAGGCTACTTGTCCCTATTATAAATTAGAATAAAAATCATGCATAACTCTAAAAATATAAGAATTAGCCCTGGTAAAAATATCTTTTTCAGCTTACCTGCTATTGGCAGATGTATCGAAAAAAAAGTGGACCATCTGTCCAGGTCGAATACTATTTCTGAGGATAATGATTTCTTTGTTATATTGGCCACATTCGTTTGTGCAATGGAAGAGGAGTTTGTGCAGTTTTGACAAAGAACACGAAGCTGCGTACCAGATCTCCTTTTCTTTCTAGTACTTGTTTTCAACTTTAACCATTAGTTAATGGTTTCAGGAACATTAAAGCACTTGTCCCGTTTTCACTTTAAGATGTAGTATGCAAATCAGAATGTGTATCCTGGATCCGAAGCGTACTTGAAAAGGTGGCTTGGGGTGCAGTTTGCACGAACTCTAGTAGAGTTTCTTGCTGGTATGAACACAAAAATGCAAACTACTATGAATAATAGATAAGCAGTAAGAAAACTGCATCTAGCATCTCATTTCTGTTTGGTGGACAGTCTGCATCCTTTAGAACCTTTACTGTCCTTCAGCAGCAAAAGCGTGCCGCTTTGAGGTGCTCTGTGTTGATGCTTTGAAACAAAAACAGTAGTTTTGGTCTTTTAGAAGTTCTTACCTAATAGGCCAAAAGTAAAAAAGAATACAATGTGAAGAGAGACCAGAAGGGGAAGGTATGTATTATTAAACTTGGGTTTGGATAATGCAGCATTATCCACATGAATGTAAAAGCAATTTCTCTGGCCCATTTTTAGGCTTGCATACTTAATGTAGGTATCTTACAGTGTGTGGACAGTGTCTTCATCGGTGGCTTCCCCCAGCTCAGGACTGTCTCTGTAGATCCTGCAGCGGGGGCTGAGACTTCTGGGAGACACTTCTGGACTGCTGGATGAGGGATGCGACAGTGACCCTCCCAAACTCTCATTCTGTGATAATGGTGAAGCTGAAACCAAAAAAGGTCAAGGGTGTCAAACGTGTTTCAAACGCAATTCCTGGAGGACCACCGGCCTGCAGAGCACAGCTCCAACCAGCTGCAACACACCTCCCCTGATGGTTTCAAGTAATTCCAAAGAGCTTGATTCGCTGAATCAGGTTTTATTTTGATAGGGTTGGATCTTAACTCTGCAGGACACTGGCCCACCAGGAGTGGAATCTTGCACCCCTGCAATAGATTCATAAAAATACAATTCAACATAGCCATACTACACCATCTTGGGAAATAGAAGAGGTTTTCTGTCTGCTCTACTGTTCTCTGACCTGTGGACTCTTGTCTTTGTCTGTCCATCCTTTCCAGACTGTGTAACAGACCATCAATCTGCATCTTTATAACTGTTAGCTCTCGCTTTATTGTCTGAAGTTCCTCCATCTTCACTAGACAGGGAGAAACAAAGAGAGACAGGTGAACATGATTACTTACGCAAAATCTTCAGATCCCTAAGAGAGCAACCTTGGAGCAATGCCATTTTCCTCCAGGATGAATACTAATGAATGCTTAGAAAAGTGATTCCTGAAAACACCATGGCTGTATTACCCTGAAGTGGACATGAAAGGAAACATCAGGCCATCTTTAAACCAGCCCTAGTTAGATACAGCTAGATTTACAACAATACAGAACCAATGTTAAAATTCAGTCATCTGTGTGGAAACATCTCATGCTGGTATTTAGGAAAGGCTAGCTAGAACTAACCCCCTCTAAAGATGTTCTTATAGGTTCTGCTATGTTAATTTAGAGTAATGGCATGTTGTGATAGAGCTGAATGACAGACGGTAGAGGCGGTCTAATGAAAAGTCATCTAAAGTCCCATAAGCATCTTTAATCATGTTAAAGTAAATGCTTCCACACGCATCATACAGTAAATGATAGAGTACATCCTCAGATTAATGCAGAATACAGACCCCACAGATACTGAACTACGAATGTGTGAACAAGGTCTCATACGTTTGGCCCTGCTGGACATCTGAGGTCTGGAGCTCCAGGAGGAGAGACGCTCACGACTGCATGTGCGGCTGGATAAGGAGGATGAGGTGGAGCAGAGCTGCTTGCCGTTACTGCTATATGGCAGTGGAGACACAGTGGAGGGAACACGCTGGTGGTCGTACACCCTGAAGAACATGAAAAATGCAGCTTTTAGCTTTCTCCTATTGTCAAAATATCCATGTCATGGTTGGTCTCGCTAAAGTTTTTTGAGTAATATTTAAACTATAAAGTATTTATCTGTATGTGTGTTCATGAACTTTTGACCATTTGGCCATTTGCTTACCCATGACCATTTCCTTGAATTTGAAAGCTAACTTCAAATTATTTTTGATGTATTGATGGTTTAGAATGTACCCCAGTTTTTAAGACGTGGTTTGCATTAATTTTATTACAGTTAAGGTACTGTGCACAAGTGCTTTAGTTATGCCTCCCCAACCCCCCCCCCCCCCCCTCTATGTTTTCCCCCCTATGTCATATGTTTTCGGAAATAATCCTACAGCTGTATCTGTCTTTTATAAATGTGATAAAATTAAAGACTCTATGGATATTTAAAGGGTGCAATACTATTCGTTAAGTACTCAAGATTGACATGAGATATGCAGAAACTGTCTGAGATATGGCCGCTTTAACATTTTCATGTGAACACTTTGATTTGAATTATGCTTCACATGAAAGGCAAGGCTAGTGTTAAACTATCACACACACACATACAGACATTGCCGGAGACTGCTTGCCGGAGCTGGATTATTTTACGCTGTTGCAAGTCTTGTCTATGGTGTATTATGTGCATCTGTTTTTCTCACCACTTTCCTCGGTTATGCTGTATTTTTCTTCTTAAATCCATTATGTTACACTATACTTGTATATGTGTAATGACAATAAATTGAATCCAATCCAAATACTGTTAAAGATTGCAATGGGTACCCATGTGCACCGTACTGGACGTCCAGTACAGAAATGGTTTGGTATGAATACGTGTAGTTGCATAAAACAACATGAAACACTGAATGCATAAATATACATAGGTATATAAACAGTGTCATAAAACAGTGTTAGGTTAAAACTGTTGGAGCCCTTTTTGAGCCTAACTTAAAAATGCTTGTTGGAACTAAAATGGCGGTAACTCATGAATTCTTTGAAATACAGACTCACAGTTGGTCTCGTTTGAAAAAAGAAAAGTAGCTGATTATTGCAACAACAACAAAAAAAATCACACACACAAAATATAAAAATTAAAGGTATGCTGTAAAAAATAAATAAAAGTTATTATCTTTGATAAAAAATACATTAAAAAATACAGGTTGCAAAAGGATAACAAAATATCTAAGCACACTCTTTAAATAACTTTTATTTATAAATAAGAATCAATTACTCTCCCTATATAAATTATTTAAAGAAACACCAACTTAGACCTGTCCAATGATATATAGTTTGACATGATTCGATTAGAAATTGCATGTGTGACGGGTGAAGCAATGACACATACTCGTGGAGAGGTTATAAGTCCCTGAAGGGATTTCTTTAATTCAACAAATGACAAAATTATTAAGAACTCCAACATAGATACACCACGCGTGTATGGTCCACAGGCGTGGGGGAGAAGGACGTCCTTCCAGCTTTCCTCTCACAGGGGGGTTAGCCGTCTTGCTACACACAGATGCTTCCCTTACTTCCGGGTTGTGGGTGCACGGTCCTGCCGGTCGTTACTCGTCTGAGCCTGGGAAGAGGTAAGAGAACAGCCTTTAGGATAAGCATATCCGAAGGAGATCTTGCTCACCTTGCTTTCTGAGGCAGACTCTTTTATAGCCGCCGAGTTGGTCTTGATTCGTAACGACCGGCAGGTGTGCCGCTCTGATCCGCTTAGTTTCCATGGCAACACTGATTGCGCCAGGGGTGACTCGTCACACCCCCCCCCCAAAGTGTCGACCTGGTCCTGTGGAGAGACGAAAAAGAGTAATGATAGGGAGGGGAAATGTCACCTGACCGAGTTGTCCATCCTGACCAGATCCTAGACAGACCATCTGCATTACCATGGGAGGCTCCAGCCAGAAGTGGTAGTCCTGGAGTGCTAGGAACCACCTCGTGACCCTGGTGTTGGAATTTTTGGCCTTGCTCATCCACTGTAGTGGCGCATGGTCCGTCACCAAGTCGAACTTACGTCCCAGGAGGTAATACCGCAGCTTCAGGACTGTCCACTTTATGGCCAGAGCCTCCCTCTCCACCGTGGCGTACCGGGTTTCCGCTGGGGTGAGCTTACGGCTAATGTACACTACCGGATGTTCTGATCCTTTTTTATTCTGTGACAGTACAGCCCCCAGTCCAGTATCCAATGTGTCTGTCTGGAGGGTGAAGGGGCAGCCAAAGTCTGGAGCATGTAAGATCGGGGATGTTGTCAGTGCTTCCTTCAGAGTCTAGAATGCTCGTTCCGCCTCAGGGTTCCCCTTTACCTTGTCCAGCTGCCCCTTCCTGGTCAGGTCGGTCAGGGGGCTGGCTATGGACGAAAAGTTGGGGATAAAGCACCTGTAATATCCCGCTAGCCCCAGGAAGGCATGTACCTGGGACTTGTTTTGGGGTTGGGGGGCGTTTCGTACAGCTTCTACTTTCTTGGGTTGGGGCTGGATCAAACCCCCTCCCACCCTGTATCCCAGGTACTGGGCTTCGGCAAGTCCAAGATGACACTTCTTTGGGTTTGCTGTTAAGCCGGCCTTCTTGAGGTCCGTGAGCACTCTCCGCAATCTGTCCATATGGTCGTCCCAGGACCCCGAGTGGAAGACGAGATCGTTGATGTAGGCCGCGGCATATGCTTGATGGGGCCGTAGGAGGATGTCTATCATTCGCTGAAAGGTAGCAGGTGCCCCATGTAGACCGAACGGCAGCACTGTGTACTGCCAGTGTCCTGAGGGGCTACTGAACGCAGTCTTCTCTTTCGAGTCAGGAGCGAGGGGCACCTGCCAGTATCCCTTCGTTAGGTCAAGCGTGGAAATAAATCGGGCCTTCCCTTGCCGGTCCAGAAGTTCATCCACCAGACTGGAATGGCCGGCAGCGCCGTACAGGAATGCCTGGCTGTGCCTGACTGGAATGGCCGGCTGACACACGGACTGGATTGCCGGCTGTCACACGGACTGGATTGCCGGCTGACACACGGACTGGATTGACCGCTGACACATGGACTAGATTGACGACTGACACACGAACTGGATTGCCCGCTGGACAGGGTATGACACCGGTCGGAGGGCCGGACATCAAGGACATAGGGGTGTCGGCTGCACTGGACTTATCATGGGTTGCACTGCCGACTGGATGTGGTAAGGACCGGATACTGGCAGCTATCTCCCTGGAGGGGAGTCTGGCGGGTTCGACCCTGGACGGGAAATCGGTGGGTTCAACCCTGGAAGGGGAAACCGATGGCCTCAACTTCCGAGGGAAATCCAACGGTCTCATTAACAAGGACTGGAAAATTGTGTCACATGGCTGCAAACGAGAGCGGTTTATGAGTCTCACACAGGTGCACATCTTGCAGAGCTACGGTATCATGCCGTCGAGGAATGGCAGCTTTCGTATAAAGATGTAGTGACATGACATGACATGTAATGCGTCGAATATGATCGCTGCAGCTCAAATCTGAACATTCCCTCACATGAAATGCTTCGCACATACAGTTAATCTGGCGTCCCAGCCTGCGCTTAAAGTGGCAGCGGTCTCCAGGCTTTTGTGCAGAATCCGACGAATATCAACATTCTTCCATCGCAGCACCACAGTGAGCCACTGTCTAAAAGTGAAACAGAAATGCACTTTTAAGTAGACTTGAGTTTTGTTTGATGTTTGATACTTCAAAGAAAAGCAGGTAAATTAAAGTTTCAGTTCATATATCTGACTGCTTGTATTTATTGACAAACATGAAATCTAGTAAAATTGAAATTTGAGACGACAATGCATCGTCAATTCATCGTGATATCGAATTGAGTGTAGGTTCACACCTCTACTAACTAGGAAACAGGAGGGCAGGAACAATGACAAGACCGGAGAGAGAGTATGGCAACCAATAGGTGCCAAAATAGTCTCTCTCCAACAAAAAACAAGGGATCCTGTCGGATTCGTGTCTGGATTCATGACAATCGGAGAAAAAGTGTGTTTTTTGCAAGGGAACACAGTTCATTCATGCAGGGTCGTGTTGGAAACGTGAGTTTTGCACTGAAAACTGCATTTTGTGAAACAAGACATAGTAACATTTGGTAACAATTGAAAAAACATGTTGGCCACAGGCGTAAACGCCTCGGTGGACACAGCCCTAATTGTCTGAGCTTGTGATCAGCTCTCTTTGTCAGCAGGCGCTTTTTCAGTCCAAAATCGGTTGGTCCGATTACTATCGGATATCTTAATTGGCTACTAAAATGCCTGTCAAAGGACGACTTAATTACAGTAACGTGACTAGATGTAATTTGTCACCCCTGGCAACTGCATAAATGTATCTATCCAAAAGCAACACAACATAAATCATGCAGCGCCCAGTTTAATTTATATTTTTTTTCCCCAATTTTCATTTTCTATTTTAATTGTTCTTGATGTTTTCTAGAATACTATTTGTGGTCAGGAAGACATGACGGGAGCCGTGAGGCGGGGCCGGGATTGATAGTTGGAATCAGCTGTGCGCACACTGGTCCCGCATATCTCACGGAGGAGATTGGGAGCATAAGAGGATGAGCGATGGGACTACTGACGAGAGAGGACCAGGCCTGGCTTTTAGTTATGGTTTGTGTGTGTGGCCGGCAGTGGTCCGTGAGGGGCTGCCGGCATTTTACTTCCTGTATTTGTTTGTTTATTTTATTAAAACTTTATTTAATGTTCGCCGGTACCCGCCTCCTTCCTTCCTTTTAATTAAACCTTATTACACTATTGTATATAGTTTCTATACTCCATATACTTAAATTTACTTCAGTTTGCTATAGTAACTGATACGGAGTGTGGGTAAGTCATAATTTGTTCAAATTAACCAGACTTTTATTTTGATGGGTCGCTGCAAAGACATTTGCGTTTGATTCTGTGTTTTACAGTAGCTTTTCTCAAAGAAAACCGTTTGTAACGTGGTTCATTAAAATGAAGGAAGGAGGCGGGAACCGGCAGACATTTAAATAAAGTTTTAATAAAATAAACAAACAAAAACACAGAAGTAAAATGGCAGCAGCCACAAGAACATAAAGTGAAAAGTGAAAGTGACTAATTTGTCAGTTATGGTGACCCATATCAAAGATATACCTCTGCTTTTAACCCATCCAGAGAGTAGTGAACACACGCACAGCAAGTGGTGAACACACATACACCCAGAGCAGTGGGCAGCTATCGCTGCAGCGCCCGGGGAGCAAGTAGGGGTTAGGTGCCTTGCTCAAGGACACCTCAATCATTACCCGCCTGACCTGAGGATCCCAAACTCCTGAGGATCGAACCGGCAACCTTCTGGTCACGAGTCCAACCCTCTAACCATTAGGCCACGACTGCCCCCATAAATACAAACGTAAAACATGTCCGGGCCCAGTCTCCTCTCCTCAACAGTCCCGTCGCTCGTCCTCTTATGCTCCCAATCTCCCCTATGAGATGTGGGACCGTTGTGCCCACAGGATTCAAACTATCAATCACGCCAACGCCCCGGCCTCACGGCTCTCGTCACGTCTTCCTGACCACACCGTTAAATGCTGGTGAAGTAAACTCTTAGAGAAGCTCTGGAGATGTTCACGTTTTTACCTCTTTATATTGTAAGACACTGAAAACTCCATGATCTTCACACATGTAGTTGCACATCCGCTTTATACAGTAAATTCAATTTTTACCCCTGGAAAACGCGAATCTGTCTTTCATCTGTCATTCCGCATCGCGGACATTATTGAGCCCTATTGGTTAAGTCATGATAGATTGGGATACAGCAATTCTCCATGTTCTTTTTGCCTTTTTATGACATTTCTGTTGTTTAACGCAACATTTTCATTCACAGATTCTCCTGCTCTATAAGTTCACCAATACGTACTTCAGCTGCCACCTTAATTCTGAATAGTTTTGTTCACAAGCTAGCTGTTGGACTTTCAGACTAAACTCTGTGATTTCCCCTCCCCTATACTTAATTACAAATATTTATTTTGCCAAATTGCATTATTTTCTGGATTTTATTAAACTCTCATGTATACAATTCATGTATTTAAATTATTTACAAAACAAGTGACTTTATGTTATAAATGTCGGATTTTGTGGGGGGCCCTATAATTGTCACCACCTTTCCCACCACTAGCGAAGGCCCTCCTGCAGAGCATATTACTCATACTTTAGTCACCAAAATTTAAAAATATAAGATAAAACGGAGCAGGGGATGGAGCAGCATTTGGTGTGTGTGGGTTAGTGAGAAGCTTTAGTCCTTCTGTCTACAGCAGTTTAATAATCTCTTCATGGAGTGACACACTTGTTTTTTTATGTTGTCAGCCACTCCACCTCTTCATCTGTTTCTTAATCTAACTCTAGCTTTCTATACACTTAGTTTTTCCTCTCAACATAGTTTCTTTTTCTTAAACTATTGTTGTGCTATTGTTTAGTGGCGCTTGACTATTATTAAAAAGCCTTTGAGAGGCTAAATCGGAAGCTCTGTGTTTGTGACACATCAAAATAGAACATCATCCATTCAAAAAAGGGAAATGCTTTCTGATCCTCCATTTATTACTTCACAAAAATATGTTAGAAAAATAGTATGCTATTGGATTTGCTAGCCAACAAAGAGTATACTTTTTCCCCTTTTACCCCGCTCTAACAACGACAGGGGAACAGGTGCATAATATCCAAGTGTTCCCAGACTCATCTAAGGACCCCTCCCAAATCCTCGTTCTCTCTCTCTCTCTCTCTCTCTCTCTCTCTCTCTCTCATATAGTATTGTTACTGATGACACACTTGTTAAAATCTTGTTTTGCTATGGAAAGCTGTTTTCACTGATTAAGGAAATTCATATTGGTGCTGCTTCACTTGGAGAATTTTACAAACCACCATTGACCAAAAAGACAGGAGATTTTCAATGGAGAATTGCTCATGGTATTCCTACGGTCAACAATTTTACTTCTTTGTTTTGAGTTCTGCAGGCAATGAAAAGTGTCCTTTTTGTGTTAGAGATACTATTTATCATGCTTTTCTTTTCTTTTTTTAAGCAAGTTTTCAGAAATTGTAACAAAGCTTTTTCACAAGATATTTTCATTTTGGGATGTAGATCTATATTAAAGAAAACATTTCTTACATCAGGTATATGATGTAAGGTATGGGCCCGATTTGGGCCGCAACTATTTATTATCCAAGCAGCAACCCTGCTTCTAAAGAAAACAACACCTGACCCATTATTGATCAACAACTACAGATCAATCTCTCTCCTTCTCTATCTCATACAGGTCTACATTCACTCTCGTCCCCTACAATCCATGAATGAGCAACTCATAGTGACCCAATCAGAATGAGACACCAGATTGCTCACAAATACTTTAAGCCACTATGGTTAAATGAGCTGCCAGCCATCACAGAATCCATCACAACCTTTTTAAAAACAGCTGAAAACATATACGTATGTTCCAATCTATCAGACTAACCCCTAACTGTCTACTCTCTAGCTGTTTAAAAAACTTGTGTCTGTTTTTTTCTTGTTTTCATTTTTTCCTTGCCCCAACCATGTGTAAATGTGGCCTGGTAATCTATGAATTTTGTTCATAGGTCATTGACAAAATGTAAAATGCTATCCCATTTGTATATCACTTTGAATAAAAGCATGTGCTAAATAAGTGTTCAAAAATCATGTATTTTATACTTGATAAATAGAAGATTATAATCAGGTGTTTTATACCATGCACCAACATGGCTATGATCAAGCGTCTAAACAACTCTAAACAACAGCAAACAACTTTTTTATGGCAACCTCCCATGCTTACTTTCAAGCTACCCAGATCACAAGGAGTTCAGAGGAGGGCCATGCTTTTATTTTAATCTATAACCTATGTGTTATGTGCAAAGGTAGCAAGCAAGAACAGTATCTTCAGAGATCTTTTACTTCATCTCGAAAAACAGTTTCGCATGGTAGTACCTATAGGCGTGACCACACTTCCTCAACTAGCTCAGACTCAACTCTTACTACCCTTAGCGTCTCTAGAGGCAACACAAGGCGCTCTGCAGCATATGATACAGAACTTGTTGCCTAGCTAAATAATCAGATGTAAAAAGTTTGAAAAACCTACCCTGCAGCAAAATATCATGTGCGCAAAAGATGGAAACAATTTGCATTGCGCTGTTTGGATGTGCTTTGTTTCACTCCTCATAGTCGTGTGTTTCAAAGCCTGTATGTAAGTGTCTTGACCACGTATGAACCGAACTACAAAGCTATTAGCAAGACGAGAGTTATGTTCGCTTTCATGAGGTGCTGGACAGCCAGATCGGCTTATGACATCAAAGACCGTAAGAGCAGAGCTTCATTAGCTTTCTAATCATTCTTGTGGTACAGTGATGTCATAACTCTGATCTCTCTGCAGCATCTGTTGAACACACATTAATGCAAAGTCAGAAAACACATACGCAGTATTTGTGAGTATCAGTAGTATAGGAACGTGCACTTTTTTAATTGTAATATGATAGATATAATGAAATTCAATTTCATGGAGGCCTTATGTAAACCGGTTTAGTTGTTTTTAAGTAATGGAAGTCATTTTCTTGAGCCTCAAATGTATGCACTGTTTTGTATTTGTTTTTGAGTTGTCTGTGGAGCTAAATCAAGTTATTTGTAATGAAGTAATTTAAAAAAAGGATTTTCATAATCTAAAATAGTCGTTTTTGCAATGTCTCTTTTGAAAAAATGAATTAACCAAAACTGGAAGAATGGATCTTTTCTAAAAACAAAAGGTTCCCAACCCCTGTGCTAAATGAATAAATGCAATGTCTGCTTCTTTGAAATTCTGTTGTGTGTATTGTATTATGTGAAAATGTGTATTGTTAAAAGTTTGATTCATAAAATACTCTTTGATAAATTATGAAAAACATGTAGGGTATATTGTTTATTATATGTACAGTATGTGGGGATTATTGTTGTTAGTACTGTTCAATGATATAATACGTGTATGAAATCGTACTATTAAATGTGTTACTGTTCATTAATCATCCATTACTATAAATTTAAAAAGGTTATTTTATAAAGCTAAATGTCAAATGGTTTGTTTTTCAAAAGGATTTTTTGTTAAGCAGGTAACACACGTTCTGACAGAAATGGGCAGACAGCAAGCGAAAGTTACAGTACCTCTCATAGAGATTATCCTCGTAGCAGTCATATTCTAGTTCAAATTCTGATCTAAAGAGAGAGAAAAACACAGAGAGCGAATAAAACAGCATAAAAATAACAACAAATTAAATGTTTAATCTGATATACATTCAAGAGCTAATAGTACAGCAGCTGATCCAGTGAACATATGTCATGCATTTAAAACATTAAAACGAGACATAATGCAGCGGTTTCCCAGACAGGGTTTGAAAAGACCCGTGCATAGGAAGACTTGTATCCCTTAATACGTTATAATTGCCCTTTTTACCACAGTTTGTCGTTAGAAACACATAATGCTGAAATAAGAAAATAAATAAGAAAATAAAGACGCTATTTGGTGTTTGTTTTATACATTTTAATCTTGTCGGTCAGTCAATACATAGTTGACAAATAAACTGAGGTAGCAAAAAAGTCTTTCTGTGTGGTGTTTGCATGTTCACCCTGTGAAAGCGTGGGTTTAGTGTGGGACCTCCAGTTTCTTCACACAGCCCAAAGAGATGCAGTTTAGGTTGATTGAGGATTCCAAATTGTCCCCCCAACTTGTGGATGTATCGACTTGTGTATAGAACAGACTTGTGAATGGAATTACTGGTTCTCGCTATGTATATATCCTGAGATGCTGGAATGGCGTTAAGAATGAATAAAACAAAGAAACTGTCCATGTTTCCTATGGTATGACAGCAAAGAATTTGAAAACTAACTTTTTTTTAATCTTTTTTTTGTTACACCATATGACACATGTATCGTTTATTTGTGAACTACCCAAAGTTATTTTTGTTTAAAATTAAAAAACTTTGAAAAAGTTTCTGTTCATTGAAATTGAATAACATATTGGCCTAAAATTATTGGAAAAACTTAAAGGAAAAATAGAAATGTTTATCTCAAAAATAAACGAAAAATTACAGAGCACCTAAAAATTTTTGAATAAACAAAAAACTAAAATAATTATTAATTACTCTTATGGAGCAACATAAAAATATATATACAATGACAAAAGCATACACCAAAATTGCTAAAACTTAAAATAAAATGAACATACAAACCTAAATAGATAACCTAAATCGATAAAAATTAAAGCTATTTCAAAATATTTATAAAACTAAGTAAAACTAAAATCAAAACTATAATAACACTGCAACTACCATTATAAATACTGTACATATTAATAAAATATAAATATGTATTTAGCAAATTAATTTTAATGCAGCTTTAAATACGTTTTTGACCTGCATACTGGATCTCTTTAGTCATGTAGTCTGAAAGGGGCTGCTTATAAACTGTCTGACAGTGTGTGAGCAGTGCCGAATCACAACTTACATAACGAAAATACCGCCGCACATCACCTACTGTAGCAATTGCAAACAGAGATGGCAACAAAATGGCCATTCTTACGGAAGGCCTCTTTAAATGTCCGAATTTAACTGTTCTTATGTGTAATACACAATGATATCTCAGCATGAAGGTTTTGTTATTCTTTAGTCCCTTTAGTTCACAAAGAACTAACCAGTTCATGGCCCAACTCGGCTCGCCTACAACCTTCTTACATCCTTCCTCCAAGGAATGGACAAGTATGGAACAAACCCTGCATTTTTCAGAGTGCATCTTTATCCTATTGTGAATGTTGGGTCCATTCTAGTGTCAACACAACCAACCGCTGTTATAGCGGAAGATATAATAATGTATGTTTGATACATGCTTACTACGCGAGTCAAGCCCCTACTAAGTGGCGTACCTCACCAAAGCAATCAACCCCTTGCCACATGGGCCAAGGCTTTGCAGGCCATCCCCAGGGTGTAGGATTGGGTTCTGGGGATAGTGTTGCGAGGCTATACACTCCAGTTCGCTCGAAGGCCCCCGCGGTTGATCCCTACCCAAGTGTAGAACGCAGATGAACATGTTCTATGCACAGAGGTGAGAAATGTACTTGAAAAAGGAGCCATGGAACCGGTTCTCTAACCAAAAATAGAATTCCCTGTTTTATGTGGGGAGAGACGTTTTTGGCCTTTTGGCTTTCCATACTCTCTCCCCGAGTCTCATCTGTTCCCGCCCTTTCTGTCTTGTTAGCTTTCCCTTAGTGTTTGATCTGTGTCACCTGGTCCCTATTAATTATCCTGTGTTTGTTTCCCTATTTATACCTCTCATGTTTCATTGTCCTGTGCTGGTTCGTTGCATGAACGTGTATGTCTTACCTCGTCTGTAGCTGTTTGACGTTGCGGTCTGTCTGAGCTGTATGCTATTCCTTGTTAAAGTCACCCAGTCTTCCTTGTTACCTTGTTCCTGATTTCTTGAGTTCTAGTAAGTGTTAGTTTAGTTTCGTATCTAGTGTTATTGTTCTAGTTTAGTTAGTCTGTGTCCTTGTTATTGTTTATAGTTTACCCAGTATTGTTTTCCCCATCGTGGGTTTTGTTTTGCCTTTTTGTCTTGTTTTTGTTATAAATAAATACCCGTGTTTACCCTTACGTCTGTCTCTGCCTGCATTTGGGTTCTTCTGCGCAAATTCATAACACGGTTCCTCCAGATCAAACCGAGTAGGCCTTCTACAGCCGCTACTTCCTCGTACCCAAAAAGGATGGCGGTCTCCGGCCCATCCTATATCTCAGACATCTGAACCGCGCACTAATGAAACGGTGTTTCACTATAATTACCATGAAACATATCCTCTCGCAAATATGCCCAGTGGAATGATTCTTCTGCCTTGATCTGAAAGACGTGTATTTCCATATCTCAGATGATTCTTGAGATTCGCCTGTGAAGGGTTTGCATATCAATACAAGGTCCTTCCGTTCGGGCTATCACTGGCTCCTCCCACTTTCACAAAGTATCAACCTTTAATGAAATCCAATCACGTACAACAGTACATTTTTAGGAGAGTTAGCAACTTTAACTGGATTTCAAAGCACAGCTAGAAGGCCACAAACTTTATGTCCAAAAACCAAGTCATTAGGGCTGATCCCAGTACTTTCTTTTACCACATCACAGGCAGCCAGTAACAAACAAGGCAAACCTTCCTCCCAATGTTTATCATATTGTGCACAATAAGCTTGAAGGGGAGACTTCAAAGTTTGATGAAAGCTCACGAGTGCACATTGACTTTGTTCATGATATGCATTAGAAAAATTGTTTATTTTGTAACTGAATTAAAACTTGCTGGAAAAGATGGGAGGTCAGGTTTGTCCCCTGATTACTCTGAATGATCGTATGAATTCCAAATACTGACATAAACTGAGATAAGGCTTTCATAATTGATTGTGATGTAATCGTACGTAACGGACAGGCAGAAGGAAACGGGTTGCCAAACACATGAACGTAAGCAAATATTTGCTTCCTGACTTTGAACGTGGCAGAGGACTTACGCAGTTCACAATAATATGCTCAAAGGGGTCACAATTTGCCGCAATCGGATGTAATAGGAGCTGGCCTCAATTTCTGCTTCAGCTTACTTGTCAATTGAGTGTGGCAATGTTTAATGTATGTAGAAATATCGTGTTTTAGTCATGGGCTAATTCAATTTTTTCAAAATGCGATCATACTTTTTCTGCATACCAAGATGACCAGATTTTTCATGTGAAACCTCTAAAACTATGTCACTAAATTTTGTGTAAACCACCACTTGAACAATAGGATCCCCCATAAAATGTTCATCATGAAGACTCCATTTTCTCAGTAACAGTCCATCCCGTCCAAAATATCCTCTGGCAACCTAAGGCGCCTCACTGTCAGAAAGGGCAAGGGAAAATAACTCTGCCAAAGAAGGCTCAGAGCGTTGATCCTGCCTTAGCTCATCTGTAGAAAAGACAGAGCAAACAAGTCAGGTTCAAATAAAGAACCACTGTTTTCTAATATCAATTTATTACACTTGATTTCATGGCAACTTGTTCCCTATAAAATCTTTGACGAATCTCCCCTGGTGCAATTAGCGTCGCCATGGAGACGGGAGAAATCAGTGCCGTCCGGAGCTCCGAGGCGAACGGTCTGGGTGGATGGGCGACCTGTTCTTGCCACGCTGGATTCGGGCAGCTCGGTCACGCTGGTACAACCTGGGGTAGTCAGGCCTCGCACGGGCGGCAAGTCCTGTATCCCAATCACCTGTGTCCATGGGGATACCCGGAGCGTACCGGCCCACCAGGTAACAGTGGCAGCCGGTCCGGGTTTATGGACGCCGGAGATTGGGATTATGGACGATTTGCCTGTCCCGATGTTGCTGGGCCGAGACTGGCCTGGGTTCGACCAGCTGCTGGCGTTATAGATTGCCCTACTCTGCCTCTGGTTGGCAAACAACTCCACCTAAGCAAATCATCATCAGTTATTCGGCTGTCTCCCTGCCCCCAACACACACCAGCGAAAAACAACTTTGCAGGTCCTTGGCTGAGAGAGAGCCTACACGGATGAAAACTGCTTCGGTGAGCTTAATTATAGTAACACTGCATTTTATTGTCAATAACATTAACGGCGTTGAAACTCGGGCCATAATTAACAACATTCATCTATCCAAATTTCCCTGAAACTTAATAAATCTTATGAATAAACTATTCAGAGCAAGTTAATGTTATTTATTTGGGGTTGCCTATGGAAAACTTCACATCGCTGTATCGCGTCACAATCTCAGCGAAGCGACTGTAACAAGCCTGGGTGTGTCAGCTCAAAGCTTTCGTGAAACTTTCGTGAAACTGTAACCTTCCAGTGTGGTGGTCGGGGGTTCCAGAGCTTTCTTGGAGAAAGATGGGTACAGCCCTGACCGTTAACCTTTCACGGACGGGGCCTAAGCTCTCTACAGGTGAGAGGCCGTCCTGCTCGGGTTTACACCGGGTGAGCGCAACTCTTAATCAGAGAAGCGCTGCAGAGGCCACCTCCTACCCGTGGGGAGGAATATGGTGGATATAAGTATGGTCTCGTCCTTGGAGGAGAACGCATGGAACGTGCGGACTGGGTAGTTAAACGCGAGGTGGAGGTCCACCTGGGGAAGCTCATGGGTTACCATGTGTGGGAACCACTGTCATGAGGGTATGGCAGACGGAACAGCCCACGGTGGGGGTGTTACTGTGTATGATAGCACCAGGTCCGGTTAGAACTATCTGTGATAGGTCATATGGTATCCCGGCCTAATGGGGAAGGCTGGTCTCCCCAGCCAACCCCCAGGGGGTGCTTGCTTAGTGATGGATGGAATGCCTGTTCTTAACCAGTGTCTGGGTAAGAAGGAAGGTTGGTGAGGTACCAATTTTCCTAACCATGTGTTTGGGTAAGAAGAAAAGGTAGATGGCACACTCACCCAACCTCTTGGAGGGTGGGAAGGTGCTTTCGCAGGCGTACGCCCCCTCGGATGCCAGTCCTACATGTTGCCACGCAGGACGTGGGCTGACACTGGGTTTACACCAATTAAGAGGTAATTCATTGAATTCGTTCTGTTCGTAGTCATGAGCGAAGGCTCTGAAGAACAAAAGGTAAATGAATGCTGCACGCCGGCTTCCTTTTATACCGGACATCAGGGGGCGGAGACCGGCATGCAAATTTCATTCGCCAAATTTCATTGGCCTTTTCTATAGTAGTCAGAGTTGATTGGTTCTCAAGGGCGAACCCCATCTGTTGTTCTCGACACAACGTCAAGAGACCGACAGAAAGGTAACTACAGTTGTCGTGATGAAATGCGTAAACACACTTCAGGTCATTTTGAGAAATAGTCTGTCCGTGTCCCTACAATCATAGGCAGCTGTCTCAAAGGGTCCAACTATGTCCAAACCCCACTTCAACCATGGAGCATCAATAAGAGGCACCAGATGTAATGGTGGAGTACAAGTCTTTGCTGTTTTGTCTGACCCTTAGCACAACGAACATGTTGCAATCTGAGTCTGAGTCTTGGTTTCCATGCCTGGGAACCAGTAAAGCACACGCAACCGCTGCTTGGTCCTTATTATGCCCTGATGATTCTCATGTGCCAATGTGACCTTGGTTCTGCGCAGTCCCAACGGCACAGCCAAATGTGAACTGTGACGTAAGAGAACTTCGCAGCAATGCAACTAGCTCGGGTTCTGTGTCTGTGGTACCTGGCAAAGGCAATTGTGAAAGACAATCAGATGCACAGTTCATCGAACCTGGACAATAAACAACATCATAATTTAAGCATAACATGCGTGTAGTCCATCTGGCTATGCGCATTCCAGCCCTAGCTACTCCTTTTTTACAGAGTAAGGTCATTAGAGCTTGATGGTCAGTTTGTGTGAACTTACATCCCTACAGAAAGGTCCGCCACTTTTCCACTGCCCGTACACATGCCAAAGCCTCTTTCTCAGCGAATGGGGCATGTCGAAATAAAATGCCCCGATCCCCCACAATATAAGCATAATCTCTGGGTTATTCGATGTCGCCGTTCATCACGAGAGTGACGACTTTGATCCTCTTACATGAGACTGAAGGGAGAGAGGGTGCTGAAGAGGGCAGAGGACATGCAATTGGTGGAGCAACGAGACAGGCAGAGAGACGCTGAGAGATACAAACAGATCACTGTTTGAGTTTATCCAACCCAATGGAGTTGTCAGACATGGCCAGATGAGTACGAACCACAGTATCCAAACACTGACAGTAAACAGCCAAAAGGGCCATCTCATTCGAGCCGCTACTTGCAGCTAACGTGAAGAATCAGAGCGCATACTAAACAACACAGCATTTCCTTTGACCTAGGCGCAACAGCTAATCTTAAAGGAGAGAGGGTTGGCTTTCTGGCTGAAGACTTCTTAAAAGTGTTAAATGAAAGTCACAAGAGAGTTAGTCACAGCCGCCCCCTAGCGTCCCAAATGTTATGCGTCCATTGGAGGGCTTTACCGGACAAAAGAGAGGTGACATTAGCGTTTTTTGCTTTCTCAGACTGAAACAGGTGAGGTTACATTTTAAAATGCAATTTGTACCATAGGACAAACCCGCTACATTCCTCTGCTGTTCCAGGGAACTTATTGGGAATGGCCATGGGACTGCTTATTGGTGGATGATGAACCAGAGGTGCAGGTGGAGTGAGTTGTTGAGGAGAGCGACCAGTTCGGCGAGGGGGTCGCTGGAAGGATGGGAGGTTCTTATATTTGTTGGTCAGAATTTCTGTTATGAATACGCATAGTAGGAACACAACAGGTAGGTGAGCACACAATTTAATAACAAGCAACTCCAGGTTAACATCCACAGGTTTGTAATCAAAGACAGGTACACACAGGTAACACCCACAGGTAAACATCCACAGGTAAATGTTAGATCCACGGGAAAGATCATCCTAGTGTTAATGGCAACATACAACAACTAGGCCTGACAGAGAGGTAGTTATAAATAGCATCCTGGTCATGTGAACAGGAGTTGCTGGTGGAGAGTGCTGGTGCATGGGGTGTGATCGGTGAAGTAACAGATGTACATATTTTTATGTTAATTCAACAGATTTTGTTCATTGTAAATGCAGATTTTATTTTTGAATAAATTAGAAAAAAACATTTTTTTCCCATGCGTTTTACTGACATTTCATAATTTACCTAAAGGTTCTTATTCCTCAATCAAACCTTTTTAATTTAATTATAAGCCCATACACAATTCATTTGTTTAAAAAAAAATATTTAGTAAATTAAATTAACTTAAGCCAATTAAAGAACACTTACCTTGATTTGTCATTTGAAAAATTAATAAAATGTATTAAAAAGTCATTTTAAAGTTTGTCCATTTTTTATTTAGTATATTGGGTGTAAAGTTAGCTCACATATGCAGTCCCTGGCCTACACTAAAAAAATATTATTTCAGACAAACTTTTAACAAAATATTAAGTAGTAAATTAGATTTATTCTTTGGTTCAGACCTTTTTATTTAATATTAATCAATTGACATTGACACTGAGTAAAAATATTTTTATTTCTAAACAATCCAATATTAATTAGGTCTTGTGTTGGACAATGCTGAGCTTAATCTATAGCTGAAATGTAAATTCAGACTGAATGAGGGATGCTATGTATGTGCACCATGTAGTTAGCAGCAATGGCCTACATGCAAATTCATCAACGACCAACAGTGAAATTCCTCGAAAACACCATTGTGCTTCTGAGATTTATCGGTATGGTCAACAACAATGTTAAAACAGCTGTAAAACACTGAAAAATGGCAAACATCCTACAGTATACTCTACAAACACCATTGTCACTTATTAAAAACAAGGATTATAATTTTTTATAAAAAAAAGTAATCTAAAGAACTGATAAGAATATAGTTAAAGTACTGGACCGATAAGCAGTATTGCTTTAGTTGGACTCCAGACACTGACCTTTTTAATGTTTGCTTTTCTGACTGCTTTAATTGTGAGATTTTAAAGTATGTTTATTATACTAAAGAGGTGGGAAAGCACTTTGTGCATAGAAACTTTGTTATGGACCCCAGCCATAGTACCACACAAACAGCAGTCTAATGATAAAAACTCAGGTCACTACAGACATAAACTGAGTACAGATGATAGAATTCTGTGGAAAACCAAGTTGTCATCCCATATACACTTCAGTTGAATTATACATGAACTGTGCATGGGGGTCACCCTGTAAATGAGTTCTTATTCTTCACTCATAAATTTTTAATTTAATTATAAGCCCATACACAATTCATTTGTTAAAAAAAAATTATTTAGTAAATTAAATTGACTTAAGCCAATTAAAGAACACTTACCTTGATTTAGCTTAGATTAGTTTATATACTGTCACAGTCACCAGCTGGAGTGCCCTCTTAAATCCACTAGAGGGCACTCCCCTAATTTTTAGGATTTAATAAGGATTTAAACAACAAATAATCATCTTGTTTATGTTACATTTTTAAGTCACCATGAAACAGAAGATGCGATTGACTTTGTTTCCGTATCGTGATGCATATCCGAGTGAAACTGCTTCTGAAATGAGAAAAAAATGAAAGGCATACTTTATTTTGCCCTTCCCTTTTGGATTGGTTGGTTTGTTCAGTGACTGACATGGGGCCTGGAGGGGAGGGATACAAATGCCTGGGCTAAAAATGCCTAGTGATTGGACAGTCAGTATAGTCCTACCCCTTTTTTTGCTTATGTGTCATGTGGTGAAGAGTTGTTAAGAGGGGAAAGGGAGCTTAATGTTTTGGATTGAGTGCAAATGAATTAAAAAACACTAACGGTGTGCATGGATTAATCATTTATAATGAGTAAATAACTTAGAATTTAAAGCATTTCAGGTTGTCTCCATCATGCTCCGATTCCAAGCCTCACCCCGGACAGAGGGAGAGACCCACGGAACGCGATCACAAACAGACCGGGTTAATCAAAACGGCTTCTGCCTCCCTGGGCCAGCTTGCGTCTGCAGCTGAAATCCATTGATTGATCCATGAAATGTATATGACTACAGCTGACAGCAGCATCTTGAAAGTTTGTGATAAACATCGCCGAATCTCTGTAGGAACTAATTGTGACGTAAAATAATGATGTATGTAGTAGTGGTGTCCTATTTCTTAGGGAAATGTTTTTAGAACTTCCCCTTGCCACTCGGTTTCAATGAACGAGGGGAAGGGGCGATGGGTAGGCAAAGGGGTATAAAATAGAATTGGGATTGGCTTTAAGAGTATATGTTCTTACTTAAGTCTATGTTCTCTCAAGATCTGTTTAGTGTTACTGTTCTGTATAACTGGTGAACCTGAAGATTAGATTAGATTAGATTCAACTTTATTGTCATCACACATATACAAGTACAGTGTAACGAAATGTAGTTTATGTCTAACCAGAAGTGCAATTAGCAAGTGCAGGATATACAGTGTGAATAAATACAGAATACAATATTAGGAAAATACTATACAATTATGGAAGCAAATAAGAGACATAATGTTTTGAAATTTAACAGCCTATGAATACTTGATTTTGAATTATTTTACTTTGGAAACCATGTATCTGAATTTATTTGTTTCAAATTTACCTCTATGAAATATGAAAATTCTTGATTTCCAATTTAAAAACCTGAATTTACTGCTCACAAATTCAGATACAAAAAAAATCAACTTACAGAATTTCAGATAAAATACATTCAGATCTCAAATTTCAAGTTAATACTTTTCAAAGAAAACATATGTCTAATTCGACTGCTCAAATTCAGATCGAAAAATTCAAGTTAAATATTCACATGGTAACATCCGGGCTACCCAGGATAGGAAAAACAGTTGAGCCCAGAGCCCGTCTGCAATTGAACCGAACCATTGAACCGAACCAATGAACCGACGTCGGGCGGCCTATCAGAGCACGACAACCTGACTGTCTGTCATGATCCAAGAAGAGGCCAAGGCACAGATATTAAACCTGTAAAGAAGATGACTTCTAGGGAAAACGAAGGCGCTCCGGTAAGTTTGCTGTTTATGTACAATCAGACTCTACAGAACAAAAGTATGTTGTTGCTAATTATGTTTTGGAACTATTATTATTATTATTTTTCGACCGACGTCGGTTCGGTTCATTTGTTTGGTTCAATGGTTCGGTTCAATGGTTCGGTTCAATTGCAGACGGGCTCTGGGCTCAACTGTTTTTCCTATCCTGGGTAGCCCGGATGTTACCATGTGAATATTTAACTTGAAATTTTCGATCTGAATTTGAGCAGTCGAATTAGACATATGTTTTCTTTGAAAAGTATTAACTTGAAATTTGAGATCTGAATAAGAGCAATCAAATTTGATCAATCTGAATGTATTTTATCTGAAATTCTGTAAGTTAATTTTTTTTGTATCCGAATTTGTGAGCATTAAATTCAGGTTTTTAAATTGGAAATCAAGAATTTTCATATTTCATAGAGGTAAATTCGAAACAAATAAATTCAGATACATGGTTTCCAAAGTAAAATAATTCAAAATCAAGTATTCATAAGCTGTTAAATTTCAAAACATTATGTCTCTTGTTTGCTTCCATATACAATGGGCATGTACTATGAAAATATGACAGTCTGTATGTACTATGAACAGTATAAACAGAAGGCTATATACTGTGAACATTAATGTACAGGTGGTTATGAACAGATAACAATATAGACTATACAATAGTGCAGGTGACTTGAGTGTGCATTAGTTACAGACATTAGCTATTAAAGTTACAGTGCAGTAGTTGAGTTAATGAAGTTATTAAGGTTACAGTGCAGAAGATGAGTTAATGCAGTTATTGAAGTTATAGTGCAATAGATGAGTAGATGCAGTTATACAGTTACAGTGCAGTAGATGAGTTAGTGCAGTTATTGAAGTTACAGTGCAGTAGATGCGTTAATGCGGTTATTAAGGTTACAGTGCAGTAGATGCGTTAATGCGGTTATTAAGGTTACAGTGCAGTAGATGAGTTAGTGCAGTTAACTCATCTACTGAAGTCCATGACTCTAGTTTTTCCACATTATATGGGTTAGTCAGTTGAAAGATATACAGCTGTGGTTGTGTGTTATGCCATCTGCATCTTTCTTTGACAGACAAACATTCAGTATGATGTGTGTTTTTTTAATGCGCCAGAGCACAAAGTATTAATGGAAGATTCTGATAATGCCAGCCTGGGACAGCAGTACAAGTTCCGGTGGTGTCCGATGGTAGAAATAGACACTCTTTAAACCTGAACTAACCTTGATTAAACTGCTGGTGAATGTAGTCGATGAGCTTTTAAAACCAGGGGCCAGTTGCATAAACATAGCCATTAAGTTAAGACTGTGTCTTAACAACAAGTCTCACTGACTAGCAGTTAATTAGGACTAATTGGTCATACTTTCCAGAGTTCTATTAGACCAATTTACCTTTTTTATGTCACTGACAACTGGGCAACTGGCCCCAGCTTAGTTTTAAATCATATCCTACAGCATAACTGACTGGAGATATACAGTAGTAACACACAGTATAAATCACGATCAGTCTGAACAAATGCCAGCTTTATACAGTAAACAATTTCAAATATACAGCAAGCATAACATAAGCATAGCATAAAGTATTACCTGTTGTATTAGCCAATTCATATACTCTATAAGAGTTTCAGTGAACCTTGCTATGAAATCACATAGACCCATGTTTATATAACGGATGTTCATTGAGAATGGTGTGCCATGACATGTGTTTACAGATATTGGTGAGGAAGCAGAGGGAAGGGAAGACATTGGGGTTCTTTGTCTAGATTTGGTCAGTGGGAGCTTGTGGTAGGTTGGGATGTGTCTCAGTGTGTGTGGATATGTTCATCTGTCCTGTTTGGTGCCTATGGGTCTCTGAGCACATTTTCCATGCTCGTCCATGATAAGTTTTTCTGTCAGATTTCTCCAGTAAAACAATATGTTTGATAAGGTCTACTGCAAGTTTTCCTTACCTCTGGCACAGAGATCAATTTGAGATTGATTCAGAGTGCCCGACCGCAGCAAGCACTAAGATCAATTTGTGATGGATTGTTTCTGCTGGGGGCAAATGGCATGCTGTTCTGCTCCCGTGCCTTTGTATTCCCAAAACTCTCTCAAAGTCTCTCTGGATTGGTTTAGGAATGACTCAAACCCCTGTCAATTAACTCTTTTGAGAGATAGATGAAATATATGTTTGTTTATATACTTTATAATAAAAGTGGGCTCACAGATGGCTGAATTCCTTCCTGTGCTATACATGGTCTTGGGTGGGTTGGGTAAGAAAGGGTCTTGAGCATTTTAACACTAGATCCACAACAGCCTGTCATGTGATGTTTAACACAGAATGCCTTACGGTCTGTAAAGCAGACAGTTATTCTAATCATTCTTTCATCCCAAATATCTATAACCGATTTGGGCTTTGACATAACAATAAAACCAGTTGTTTTCCAATCCATAGATATTTCTGTCAGTGCCAGCTGACATGTGTGACTGTCTGGTTATAGAATGTCACTCTCATTGGCCTAATCTCTGACTCAACAATAGTTTAGCTATGACACTCTGACATTTACATTTATGCATTTGGCAGAAGCGACTTACATTGCTTTATCCTATACATTTTTCATAGGTATTTGCAATCCCCTGGGATCGAACCAACAACCTTGCGTTGTTAACACAATGCTCTTACCACTGAGCTACAGGAAAGCTACCATAATACATAATACTGACATAATACCTACACACACACTAGTGACTGTAAGACTGCCCAATAAGAATGGATAAACATACATACATACGTACATAATTAACATCAACAGATAATGTACTGGAAAATAAACAGGACCTTTGCAGACGATAAAAGGAATATATATGAAAAATTTGGTTTCAAAATGAGATAACTCATTTTCTTAGTTAGCTGTATATTTTTAGATCTAATGGCTTAAATCAAAACAAACCAACTGCAGTTACATGGATATTAATGGGAATGCACAGTAAAAAACATAAGTGGTAGACAAAAAAGTCAAGTGGTAGGCACATTTTTTTTCTTAACTGCACTGAGCCGGAGGATCTGACGAGCTGTCCGTGAAGACACAGGGTGATCTCAACCCAAATTAAGGCCCTTTCTGATGCTGACTGCAGCCAAATAACCAATAGACGGCATCTGCGAGAGAAGGGCTTCAAGAACTAAAACGTCTTCAAATGCTACGTCTCCTCCCACGCCACAAACTTGCTTGTTTGGAATTTGCAAGGGAACACCAAACATGAGAAACTGACAGATGGAACAAGTTTTTTTCTCTGATGAGAAAATTTCGGGGAACGCGTGAACGTTGGGGATGGATGGATGGATGGCAAGGGATGTTTACAAAAACTGAAGTTAGTTCCAGAATGTGGATGACATTTGTTCTCATTCAGAGAAAGCCATCTTCAACACATGGAGCAATGTTGCCATCAGCATCCTGGTAGCATTCGCATCAAGCATGCCGAAACAATCGTTTGAAGTGAACGGTGGGGTTACTCACTACTGAGTCCATTTTTTTAACACTTTAAGTCAGAGTCTTGCTCTCGGACAGAGACCCGCTAATATTTGATGTAACGGGTAAAATAATTATCCACATGTCATTTGCGGTTTGGATGCGAGTCGGTAATAAACCTGCGCGTGCGGAATGTGTGTCCAATAGCCAAGAAGACAATTTCAACAACTCAGGGAGCTGCTTTTACAGGGTCCTGTTCTTATTTTGTGTTCAAGCTCTGTTTGAAGAGCTCGTTTCTAATTGCAGTGCAATTTGCAGTTTTGAGCAATATATGCAATAGTGCGGCAACTGATGGACAGGGAGCAATTGACTCTATGCTCTTATCTCAATGCGCTTTTAGCGCATTACAGAGTTTTGGGAGGGACAATCAACAGTGATCCAATATTTTTAGCTAGTAACCTATCCATTAAATGTAGGATAAAACATAACTCGGATAATTTGTTCTTGGAAGAATTAGATTAATTCAGTTCGTGTTAAAATGAAGGGCATTTCAGACGTCAGTGTTGTTAAAATAGTTAAAATCTTAGATTTAAAGATTTTAAAAAATCTAGAGTAGCAAGTGACATTGCTGGTGTATTTTTGATGAGCTATATTTGAAAAACTATAATTGAAAAACGTTTTTCTCAGTGTGATCTTCTAGTTCTATTCCTGCTATCCCATTCCACGCATCAAGCGCCGCAAGCGAGAGAGACTTCTGTGTTTGATTTGCAATTTGCAACGAAGTCAGCTGAAACCATTAACAGTTGATGACATTCTTTTTATTATTTCACGTAGGCCTATGTCTTTTATATGGGATTTATGAAATGTGTTAATGTATTAAAATAGTTTTTCATATGATTTTAACAATAGTTATATTTTTTCTGTTAAATGATTGCTTTTTGCATGAGAAAATAAAAAGTTTCTTCTACATCTACGTTTTATGCGGTCGCATGTTAAACGGGTAGGGTCGGGTACGGAATGAAATTAGTGCTGGCGACGGGTCGGGTGTTCTTTTAATTACTGCAGGTCCTGGGGTGCGCGTTTACCAAATAGGACCCTTCCTGGACTCTGCTTGAAGTTCTGTTGAGGCATATTTTTGGGCCATGATCTTAAACTTTTGATCAGCTGATGAACAGTCTGTTTAAATAAAGTTTTCAATAAATTGCCTACTCTCTGCTTGTTGTCTCTTGCTCCTGTTTCTTGTTTTGGCATTTTGAAGCACTACTTACAACCTGGTTACGATCCACCAGCATGAAATGCTAATACTTGTAATGTTCCCCTGGTCTTAAGATTTTGTTCAGGAGTGTATATATACATAATATAATTCAATGTTTTTCCATTCCATTCCTTTCCATTTTCTACCGCTTATCCGAACTACCTCGGGTCACGGGGAGCCTGTGCCTATCTCAGGAGTCATCGGGCATCAAGGCAGGATTACACCCTGGATGGAGTGCCAACCCATCGCAGGGCACACACACTCACTCATTCACACACGCACTCACACCCTACGGACAATTTTTTCCAGAGATGCCAATCAACCTATCATGCATGTCTTTGGACCAGGGGAGGAAACCGGAGTACCCGGAGGAAACCCCCTAATTCAATGTTTATTAATTTTTGGTGGACTTTTTGAAAAGAGCAGCACACAATGTTTTTTTTTCATGTTGGTAGGCAACCACAGAACGCTCTAGTTACTGATTACTGTCATATTAGCAGAAACTTAAAAAATGCAAGAGGATACAAGGAGAGGGTGCTTGCTGTGAAATTGTTCGGTTAACCCGCGACTGCCCACACAAGTTCTTCACTGCAGTCTCCGGACGTTTCAAGCAACTGTAAAGTTCCCTCACCATAATGGAAGGCCTGCCTCTCCATTTATGCGATTGGACAATGAAAATTGCTCATGACATCAAGCAGTTTTCTCCAGCGAAACCATAAGGCGCAGCAGGAAGCAAAGGGTGAGGCACCTGACACGCATAAACAGCGTGCAAAACGCTTTCTGCCAACAGAAAACCATAAAAAAACACCTCTCACTGCTCAAAAAAAGGCCTAATGCTGTTGTTTTGCTAAAATCTTTAAAGTATTATCTGTTATGCATCCCTTCTGTTCACAGGACCGCATGCCAAACACGCATACTATCCGTCCCAATGGATGGATCGCATGGCGAACGCATGAATCTTAGTTCGGGAGGAGCATGGAAATATAATCCAACCAATCAGGGTGGGAAAATCTCTGTATAAAGCCCCTCACCTCTGTCCCATTTTCAGCATCCCTCCTCCATCCCACCCCCTCACTCTCTGCTGGTATCCCTTAGTTAAAGGGGAGTACTCAGGATTTGTGCACACAATCCTGACCAAAGGCATCTGTTGCCTCTTTCCGCCTCATATTTTATTGCAAGATGACACATCCCACTTGTCTCCCAGAATTCACTACTGTTTGCATGAGAAGAGTCATTGGGCTCAAATAGGTTCTGAATCAATCTGAAATGTGAATTGTGTTTTCTCAAACTCACCTGCCATTATACTTTATACAGCCTTTACAAGAAGAGGGTTATGCTTTGCATGTTGTATTATTTCTATATGTCATGTATGACTTTCTGCCTTCTGGAGAACAAAACAATTCTGAAGAATGTTGATAATCATTAGCCCCACTGACTTCCATTGTATAAACAACAAAACCACTGAGACATTTCTCAATGTATCTCATTTTGTATTCCACAAATATTTCAATCCTTTGGTTGGGAGAGGCTTTGCCTTATTTGGATTGGATTCAATTTATTGTCATTACACATATACAAGTACAGTGTAACGAAATGGATTTAAGAAGAAAAATACAGAATAACATGAGGAAAGTGGTGAGAAAAACATATACACATAATACACCATAGACAAGACTTGCAACAGGGTAAAATAATCCAGCTCCAGCAAGCAGCCATCCGGTTCAGTGCCATTACGGCGCCGCTCACAGACCCGCTTGTCAGGCTGGCGGTTCAAAGCTATGGAGTCTTATAATTTAATAATATTCCATAAATACTAATTTTTTGTTTTTTGATTTAGATGTACACTCGCAAAGCCATTTACCGCGCTTACGTTGCTGAGAAAGATGAGACGTAGTCAGTTATGTATGACCTTGCTCCCTTGTGACTCTCTAACCCGTGGAAAAGCAAACCGGTTCTTAGCAGGTTCACCAGTGGAACCACCTCTGAACCAGCAATCGGTTCATTCTGGTGGAAAGGGGTTATGAGTAAAATAGCAAACCAATAAAATCCATATTCATTCTACGAACAGCATGATTATATTTCCTAAAGTAAATTACAGCACAGAGAAAACCCACATTAATTGAAATTATAATCCAGAGAAAAAAGGTGGGTCTTTAGTTTTGACCTAGATTCATGCATTGTTACCGCAGATCTAAAATAAACCGGTAGGGGATTCCAGAGCCTCGGATAGCAAAGGCTCGATCTCCTGTAAGGTTTTGTCCCTTACTCTTTTGTAAGGTATGCAAATAAAGCAATGATTACCACTTCACCTTTAGGGCTTAACTATGTTCTGTACAAACCCAGTTCACTAATTTACGGGAGTGACAACCGCATTCAACTACCAAATTAACTCCCGAAAAATGCAGGTAGTGAGAACTGCATTTAGTAAAACCTGACTCAGTGTGTACGGTACCGAGCTCAACAAATAGTTGTTAAGGATGTCTTATGATGCCCATAGGAGATGTTTTTGTGAAGTTCAAGAAAATGACAGTTAAAAAGTCTTTACTTTCGCAAATTTTGACACGGAACTAGCCACTTTCACGAGCCCCTTAATAGAAAAAAACAGCAAACGGAGACAAGCCAAAAGTAAACATAAAAATACAAAATGTTTATATTCTACTCGACCAAAAAAAATCCAAAATATAGGACAAATTCCCCTTTTTAACACCTAAAGGGCCGAGCCAAAAGTAAACATAAAAATACAAAATGTTTACATTCTACTAGACCAAAAAAATCTTTTAACACCTAATGGCCCATTTATAATCTAAGAGGAAACAACAAACATTAAAGCGCTTAAAAATAAATGAACATGGCAACACTGCAAAAGAGCGCCCAGTAAAGCAGCCTTCCAAGCATTAAGAAAACACAGCACATCTGTCAGCGGTAGTTTAGTTTAAATTGATGGACCAAGCAAGTCTTTATCCGAAAAATAGAAGATGATGGGTTCTTATTCACAGCTTTGAGACGTTAGTAAGTTGCTATAGCAACTAGTGTGTCAATCACAAATGCCAGGAGTGACTACCTGTTCCGTACCCACATGGAACGATGGTTTAGTGAATTCACTCCCACATTTAAATGCAGTTGTCATTCCCAAAACGTTGCAGTGTGTACGTCGGCACATTTTTCTGGAGTAAATTCGGTAGTAGAATGCTGGTGTCACTCCCAAAAATTGGTGAACAGTGTGTGTACAAAACAGGATTAAGCAGTAAATGGAGAAGTGACAACCCAATTTAGATGCAGTGTCTACACGGCCTTAGATGTGATAGCCATGTGATAATGTTGGGATTTGTGGGCTTACCTCTTTCCAAGCATAACTGGTGTTACCTATGAGACTTTACAAACACTGAAAGGGCTGGGAGTATAAATCTATATAACTCACCCATACCAAGTGCTGCCTGGCCTTTTGACTCCCCGCAGCTTTGAGCGTGTGGACTTTTGATCATCTGCCATGCTCATATCTGCAAGAAATGACCACAGACACGTGAGTAAAAACACAGTCCCATCACAGTGTGGTTTCGGAAATTGTTTTCAGAATCTTTTATTCCACAGAGCTGCTGTACTTTTACAAACAGAGATGAGAGTCTTTAGAAGAGAAGACTAACACGAATATTTAGTGATGATGCATTTTAAAGATTGGTCTCTCTCATTGAACACAGCGTGGTCCCCCGTGCATGTTACAGGCTTGTCAAAACTCATTGAAGAGAACATGAAACGAGAGTCTAATTTCAGGGCAGTGTTCCATGACACTGGAAGATTGATTCTTTTAGGCCCTATTTTGCATTGTTGCTGAGAGGTTGGTTAGCATAGTACAGCAGTTAGAAGGAGAGACAGAGGCAGCTCTTATGCGTGATTTAGTATTTTTTACGCGTATACTAGTTTATGTGTACAATGGTGTTCTTTAGTCTATCAAAGTCCTCTCTATTTGTGTGCAAACATGGGCTTCTCTACAAATATAAATATATATATCAAATATACATCACGCTGTAGTGTACAATATGTGATGGCTTTTTTCCATTTTGATCATTTTGATCCACAACACACTTGCATCTTACAATCTGTTATGAGAGTATTAAAAAAAATATTTATACTGAAGCAAAGCATAAGAAATGGAAAAAAGACATTAAACTCTCCAAAATAATAAACTTATTTCCACACTATTTATTTCTCTTTATTAGCATCTAAGTAGCATCTAATTTGTTTCATTTTGTTAAAAAACTATTATTTTTACAATTCAAATAATTATTGTATTGAATCTATACTAATATATTAAATATACTTTCAGGTTAAGAGCGTGTCACATTGAAGAAATGCAACGTGAGAAATTCAATGCTCACCACACACTACACAGGGTCCAGATGCCCAATATCACATTCTGTGGATCACTTATTGATAAGAGCAGGCATTCAATTGAATAAAAGCTTATCTCAAAGTCTAGTTGAGCTTTTCTGTATTTTCATATATTTTTTTTATATAAAAAAAAGACTCAGACTGAGTCTTAAATGATCTTGAATTCACACTATGGGCCTAGGGACTGATGGTTAAAATGTTGGGCTTGTAATCCAAAGGTTGCAGGGTTAATTACCAGTGCCATCAGGAAACAACTGATGTGCCCTTAAAAGCAAGGCATCTTTCCCCAAGTTGGTATGAGCTTCAATACTTGACAAAATAGCATAGGATCACTAGCATCCCTTTTACTACACATGTTTATATAAATGATCATATAATGCTGGGATGCATATTTCAGATTCATTAAATGGACACACCTCGTCTTTAAAAAAAGGAGTTTAGAAATTATTAGTAACAGGTAATTAATAGAGGGCCGTGGAGGATAATTGAGTACTTGTTAGTTGATGACCAAACGAGGTTCATCAAGTTCTCTGTGTTTTTCAATTGGTTTCTCTTTACTTTGTCAATATCTTTTCATCATTCTCAGGTCCATAAACACCATTCTTTGATCTGACGAATTTAGTAAATTTATTTAACAAACACATAAGCACAGATGAATAAACTGTACAACATGTGATTTACAGTACTTTACAAGATTTAGAATAGGTGAAGATTAAAAACGTTAACACAAAAATTCACATAACAACCGTTACATTCAACAACCATTTTAATTTGCATTTAAACCATGTATTCTAATACTGCGTATTCTATGATTCAATATTTTGGTTACACTTTAACAAGGTACACAAATTTATGATCAACCACTTGCTTATTAATAAGCATATTGTTTGTATATTATTATGTATAAAGCACCGATTAATGCTTTGTTCTACATCCCTTAAACCTTCCCAATATCTAAACCTAAAAACAACCTTGTGAGCAGTTATTAGTAGTTCATTGAGGCCAAAGTCGTAGTTAATAGTTAGTAAATAGAAAAATATTTCACATAACTGTTTGTAGGAAGATAGATAGATAGATAGATAGATAGATAGATAGATAGATAGATAGATAACATTACTCACATTGCAGGTTTTGACATTCACTGTTCAACAGGGTCATAGGAAAGATTGCCAAATGCTGAAGGCTTCTTGTATCAGCAGCTTGGAGATGCTTTTGTTTCACACCTCAGGTTGCTCGATCCGTAGCTTGTGCGCACAACCGGTTCACTGTGTCTCACTCTTCTGCAAGCGCAGCTGTTCTGTTACTACTGAAGCACTGACAGCACAGCTGACGTTTTATTAGCGGACTGTACCAACTGTCAAACTGCAGCGGGGAGGTATGAAGCACTGCAGACTGCTGATGCATTCTAAATACATGGGGACAATCAAAAGAGAGTGAGCTCGAGGTAAAGATAAAGAATGAAGGTAAAAATTGGCATAATAAGCAAAAGAAAGTAGTAAAGAAAAGAAAGGAAGAAAGATAGAAATGTCTGAACGGACCTAGGCGAAAACATTGAGGAACAAAGTCATGTAAGTTTAGCAGGAACCGTAAATTAAGACTTAGTTTTAGATTAAAAAGCTTTCCACAGAGAAATGGGTGGCCAGTGGAGGAGCCAGATGGCTGTCCAATTGGCCACCTGGGTGCCACCCCAAAATTTGATTTGCTTCTGACGTCCGATGGCAGCGCAGTGCAGTTGCACGCGAGAATACACTGATTCGGAGATTCACAAAAAGGAAACATCATATTTGAAGTAAGTTTTGCTATTTAGCCTTGTGTAAGTTAACGTAAGGCTCTATTAACAGATTATTAATTAGATAAGACCGGTTCCCAACAAACATTAGGCTATGTTTACTTCAGGGTCGGAAATGATCAGTGAAGTGGAGTAGGCGGGGCGAGACTGTGGTTCAAGACCGGTGAGTAATTGTTAAAGAGTGGCAGCTGTGCGCGCAGCGCGGACGAAGGGCTGGCCGGAGTTCAGGCAGCTCAGACTCTGGGGAAACGGAAGTGCGCAGTGCGGCCACCGCCAAAGCTTTGGTGCGACGGCGACCTTTGCTGCCGCGCCCCTGGGTCGAGGTGGGTTGGCTCCTCCCCGAGGGGGAGGAGCAGCGGGCGGGAGTGCCAAGTGCAGCCACCGCCTGCCAGAGGCCGTAGCCTGCATCCGTCTGCCCAAGGGGGAGGAGCAAGGGACGGGGATCTCGCCCCGACTCCCCGATAAAGGAGGAGCCACCACCGGCCACCAAGGGGCGGACGGTCGAGGTGTCCACCGAAACCCCAGGGCCAACCCAAGGCACCGCAAAGGACAGTATCCCGCCTGGTTGAGGACCGAGTGGCAGCATGTCGGGGAACTGTACAATAACTCTGAGGCCTCCCATCTCCGTTGTCTCGTCGCTGCATAACCCCCACCCCCCCCCCCCTGAGGGAGGGGGAGGGAGCATGCACAGTCTCGGGGGTACCCCCCGGCCTGTGAGGGGTGATGGGGGTATGTAGTGGAGTAGGCGGGGCGAGAAAGTGGTTCGAGACCGGTACCAGTCTCAAATCAGGTAGGAGATCGGGAGCATATAAGAGAGCAAGCGACCGGACCGTCGAAGAGAGAGGACCGGGCCCAAACATGTTTGTATTTGTATTTATGTTTTGTTCGTTGTTATTACTTTATAAAATGTTTAAATGTTTGCCGGTTCCCGTCTCCTTCCTTCCCTACTTTGAATCTCTCTACAATCAGGCTTGTTAATTTGACAAATGAAAACAAGGTGAAAAAAAAGTCTTTCAAAGTAACAAAAATCAAATGTACTGTACAGTTATTATACTGTTGTTTAAGGCACTCTTTAAATAAAAAATGACAAATAAATACGCTCATATGTCATAGAGCAAACAATTTAATGGAGCGTCACACCGCTTTGCTTCTCTCAGATGCTCTGAATTGCAACAATGTTAGAGATTTATTGTGCAGAGGAGCCAGACTCTTTCATGTATTAACCTCAAGTTCAAGTTCAAGTTTATTATTTGTCACATACACAATCATACAGGGTATAATCAGCAGTGAAATGGAGGTCAGGACAGGTCCGCTCAATGGACAGTGCAAATAAAGGATAAACAGCATATATATATAAATATAGGTAGGAATAAGATTAAAAAAAACAAATGTGAAAACTAGAATGTGAATAACAGTCCACTGTGGATTTAATAAATATCAATATAAACAGGGATGTGCAAGAGAAATGTGCAAACAGGTTGTACTGGGTATGTACACATACCAGCAATGCGAAAGATGGATAATGATGGGTGTTACAGTTAATTAAATGAGTCCTGATGATGTTATGAGACTGAGTTTAGGAGCCTGATGGCCTGAGGATAGAAGCTCCTCCTCAGTCTCTCAGTTTTTGCCATCACGCTTCTAAAGCGCTTGCCCGATGGCAAATTGATGAAGAGACGGTTACCGGGGTGATTTGAGTCCTTGATTATTTTTACAGCTCTGCTTCTGCAGCGTTTGAGGTAGATGTCCTGCAGAGAGGGGAGGGCAGACCCAGAAATGCGCTCAGCTAGGCGCACGACTCTCTGCAGAGCTTTGCAGTCCTGGTTTGTGGCATTACTGTACCACACTGAGATGCACTGAGTCAATACACTTTCTATGGCCCCTGAATAGAAGGTTTTCAGGATTGCTGGAGAGACCCTGAATTTCCTCAGCTGTCGCAAATGATACAGTCTTTGCCTGGCTTTCTTAACCTGTGTTGAAATGTGTGCAGTCCAAGTCAGGTCCTCGGAGATGTTTACACCGAGGTACTTGAAGCTGCTCACCCTCTCCACAGGGGTCCCGCTGATCATAAGAGGAGTGTAGGGCCGCTGCTGTCTCTTCCGGAAGTCTACAATCAGCTCTTTAGTTTTGCTCACGTTCAGAGAGAGACAGTTGTCCTGGCACCATGATGTTAGTCTCTCTACCTCACCCAAGTATGCAGTCTCATCGTTGTTTGAAATGAGGCCCAGAACCACAGTATCATCAGCAAATTTGTCGATAGAAGTGGAGCTGTGAGAGGACACACAGTCGTGTGTGTACAGAGAATAGAGCAGGGGACTCAGAACGCAGCCCTGTGGGGCTCCTACATTCAGGGTGATGGAGCAGGAGGTGAACTGGCCCATTTTCACCACTTGTGGTCTGCCGGTGAGGAAGTCTTGGATCCAGTCACAGGTGTAGTGTTTAGGCCGAGGTCTGAGAGTTTGACAGCTAGCTTGGAGGGGACTATAGTGTTGAAAGCTGAGCTATAGTCAATGAATAGCAGTCTGACATAGTTGCCATTTTTGCTGTCAATATGTGTGAGGGAGGAGTGCAGTACCTGAGAGATGGCATCATCAGTAGACCTATTTGGGCGATAGGCAAACTGAAGAGGGTAGCAAGGTAGCAGGGATGGAGGAGCATATGTGTTTCTTTAAAAGTCTCTCAAAAACCTTCATGACTGTTGATGTGAGGGCAACTGGACGGTAGTCATTCAGGCAAGAGGGTTTACTGTTCTTAGGCACAGGGATGATGACAGATTTCTTAAATGAGGTGGGAATCACAGAGGTAGCAAGGGAATCATTAAAGATGGAAGTAAACAAACCAGCAAGCTGATCGGCGCACGATCTCAGAACGCGACCGGTAATCCCATCAGGTCCCGCGGCTTTCCTGCTGTGTACTCTCCTTAATTCTCTCCGAACCTCGTCCTCGGACACGGTGATAACATGATCAAGATCGCTGATCTGTCTGCTGCTTCCTGACGGGTCGATCGTGTATTGAGTGTTTTAGTCATGTTGAATGTTCTTTGGTAGTTTTCTATATATTTTACTTTTGAAAAAAACTTTTAAATGTTTATGTTGATTAGAAAATCAATGTGACATGACATGACGAGGCAGAATCATGACAGATACGTGGAATGTGTGGGTTAATCTTGTATTGTGGTAGGAGCTGGAGTTCGTACGTGACCGGGTTCACTTGACAGGTAATGTGAAAGGGACCAATGAACGAGGGACTCAGCTTCTGGCAAGGGAGTCATAGACAGATGTCTCAGTGGAGAGCAATACCCATTTCCCAGATGGAAAGTGGGAGTGGGAGTTTTTCTGGGCTTTACCCTCTCACTCTCCCGGAACCAGACCAGGGGAACATGCGTGGCTGATAGCCAAGTACACACTGAAATGATTTTAGATTCATGGAGGGCTGAAAAAGGGAGTTTCGTGTGTACTGGGCCCAGGCTAAGAATCTGTTACAGGAGGTCTGGTGGTTATGGCAGAAGGTACGGAGGTAACGGCTTTTATCCTGGATCTTCCTCTCAGTATGTCCGTTGCTCTGGGGGTGGTAGCCCTTAGGCTCACGGTCACACCTAGGAGTGAACAGAAAGTGAAAAGAAAGACCTCCGCACCCAGGATACGAACTAAGGGCCCCTATCAGATACAGTATCTTTTGGTATAACAAAGTCACAGAAGACATGTCATGGTTCCACCTCTCCTTGTCAGGTATTTCTTGGTTTAGAGGTGGAATCATACAGAATCCTCTGTTTCATGTGAGGAGAGATATTTTTGACCCTTGCGGTCTTCCATACTCTCCTCAAGTCGCGTCATTGCCCAACCCTCCTGTTTCCTAGTTTGTGTTAATTACCTTCCCTATAAAGAGTCCTCATGTTTCTTTGTCTCGTTGCTTGCTTTGCATTGTATGATGTACCTCGTCTGTTTGATGTAAGTGTTACCAAGTTTATTCTATGCCAAGTTGTTGTTCCCTGTTCCTGTTTCCCGTATTCCCTTGTCAAAGTAAGTGTAGTTTAGTGTTTGTATCCAGTGTTTGTTTTCTTAGTTTAGTTAGTCAGTGTTCTTGTCCTTGTTAAAGTTATATATATATTCCTGTCTTGTTTTCCCCCTCGTGGGTTTTGTTTTGCATGTTTTGTTTAGTGTTTATTTGTTAAATAAATCTGTTAACCCCCTCCTGTCGTCTGAGTCCTGCCTGCACTTGGGTTCTCCTGCCCTGCCTCCCCGGAGATCCGTGACATAATGAACCGGCCAAACAGAACCCAGCAGGCAGCCAAGGTGAACTGCTTGCGGTCCCGCCAGGCACGCCACCTCTGCGGTATCCGCCAAGGAGATGGTGATCTGGGGACCTACGTAGAGAGGTTCCTGGATGCCGCAGAGGAGGTGGTCTTTGGGAAGGCGGAGCTAGCGGTGTTGTTCAACCGCGGCCTCAGGGATCCTCTGTCGCCGGCGGAGATGAGGATGCTGAGACCGCTGGACTTCGATGTCGTGTGGCGGTATGCCACGAACAGGTCCGAGTCCAGGGTCCCAGTACAATCCTGCTATCCATCTCCGCTGGCTGCTATTCCAGAGGGTCGTACCCTGCAGGTCGGGGTTGTGGGCATCACTGTGCCCTCCGCCTCAACCGCAGCAGCTTCACCACCACCGACTGGTCTCCGTGGCAAGCGGGGGAGGAGAACTTCCTCAGGGTCTTCCTCTGAGGCCTCCAACCCGGAACCGGCTTTGCCCTTTACCTCCTTCCTTCAGCCGACCACCAGACGTGTGGCTCGGCTGAAAAAGAAGAGGCAGCGGAGGTCAGCCGGGAACCAGTTGGTCCCGAGTCCTGTGGTCCCGAGTCCTGTGGTCCCGAGTCCTGTGGTCCCGAGTCCTGTGGTCCCGAGTCCTGTGGTCCCGAGTCCGGTGGTCCCGAGTCCGGTGGTCCCGAGTCCGGTGGTCCCGAGTCCGGTGGTCCCGAATCCAGAGGTGTCAAACCCCAAATATTTTTTGGGGGGGCGCCGTGGGGAGGTGACGGTCCGAGCGTCCAGCTCGGCCGCAGATTCCTCCCAGGAGCCGGAACCAAGCCCGGTCCAGGAGCCGGAACCAAGCCCGGTCCAGGAGCCGGAACCAAGCCCGGCCGCCCAGACGCCGCCGTCAAGCCCGGCCGCCCAGACGCCGCCGTCAAGCCCGGCCGCCCAGCCGCCGCCGTCAAGCCCGGCCGCCCAGCCATGGTCCAGCCCAGCAGTCCTGCAGGGGACAAGAACAGTTCCCCCCAGGACTACCCCTGTCAAGCCCCCTGGCGCGTCCCCAAGGGCTGGAACTTCCCCACCCAGCCCTCCCCCTTCTGGACTTCCCATGTTTTCTTGTTTACCCCCAACCCCCCTCCCTTGTTTGTTATTTTTATTGAGTCACCCTAATCCCCTGATTGTTCTTGCCTGTCTGCCCCTAGTCTTGTTCTCCATGTTTTGTTTGGTCTTGTCTTTGTCCCAGTCTGCCTTGTCTTGTTCGTGCCTTTGAGGAGCATCAGGGTGCTGCTCCTTAAGGCGGGGGTTCTGTCATGGTTCCACCTCTCCTTGTCAGGTATTTCTTGGTTTAGAGGTGGAATCATACAGAATCCTCTGTTTCATGTGAGGAGAGTGTTTGTTTTCTTAGTTTAGTTAGTCAGTGTTCTTGTCCTTGTTAAAGTTATATATATATTCCTGTCTTGTTTTCCCCCTCGTGGGTTTTGTTTTGCATGTTTTGTTTAGTGTTTATTTGTTAAATAAATCTGTTAACCCCCTCCTGTCGTCTGACTCCTGCCTGCACTTGGGTTCTCCTGCCCTGCCTCCCCGGAGATCCGTGACAAGACATGGTTAAAGAGTACCTCTGCAATCTCCATGAATGTGGGAATACCCTTCAGGGGAACCAAGCGGCAGGCCTTGAAAGACCTGTCGATGGCTACTAGGATGCAGGTGTTACCATATCAGCCTATTGAGTTGGTGAAAAATCTACATCCAGCTCTGACCATGGATGCAGGGGAATGGGGAGAGGAAGGCGCTCTGCTTATATTTTAGCAGCGAGAGGGTTTGATTGGTCCGTGGGTTGCCAGTGGCAAAAGAAGTGTGCGTATAATAAATTAGAAGGGTTCTTTGAGTGTGTGGAATATAAGTTCTAGCCGGTGAGCTGGGTCAGAGACTCTGGCGACTGCAATGTCCTCGTCTAGGGACCACTGGATGGGACGGACAATTAGTTTCACTTCAAGAATGGGCTCAGAGGTTTCAGGATGATCATAAAGTGCATGCAGACGTGAAAGGGCAATGTTGATGTTCTCGGTCTCTGGACGGTAGGAGATAGTGAATAGGAAATGAAGAAGGTGAAATGGAAGTGAGTGAAAGGGAGGGCCCATCTGGCTTGTCTTGAGTGGAGTATTTCGGCTTCTCGCATGTATTAATATTGCAATGATTTGTGTAGACAACAAATGGGTTTCTCTTTTGGCCATTAACTCTTGGTTCCTAATGTCATAATTTTGCTCTGCCGGGTTACAGCTTACAGGAAAAGAAGGGACATGGATGGAGTCTAGAAGGATTCCACTATTGCTGGGACAGGGTAGTGGGATTCCAGGAGCTGGCTTCGGAAGGAGATGCACCAGAGCACAGACAAGGACAGACAAAGGAGCACACAAGAGAGACAAAGCATATTGCAGAGGTACTAGATATCAGGTAAGTAATCCAACATCAGAGTGACTCATTATTCCACATAGGAGACCTGACAATGTGACTGTGGTGATGAGGGTGAGTGGCTTTCAGGCGCCCGTGAATGACTTTTCAGGTGATTAGGCTGTGTTTGAGACAACTCGGTTTTTTGTCAAAGATTCCGCCTAGATTCCACTCAGAACAATCATTAAAAACCGCTAAAACATATATGTACTTTTTCCCAAAGGTGTGTAATAGCGCCATCTGCTGTACAACAGTACAAACACTGATTGCCGTAATAACTTGTCTTTGGCGGGAATACTTATTTTTTTAAATGACGAAATAACTTGTCAATGGCAGTGAAAAAGTTAATCCTGGACGTGAACATTCCCGTCACTCGTCCTCTTATGCTCTCGATTTCTTCCATGAGATATTGGGGACCCGTGTGCGCACAGCTGATTCAAACGATCAATCACGCCCCCGGCCTCGCCTCATGGCTCTGGTCACGCCTTCCTAACCACGTACCCCCATCGACCCTTACAGACTGGGTGGTAACACCTAGGCTATAACCGCTCCCCCCCGGGGAGCCAGTCTTGGTGTCCACAGCGCCTGGGGGTATACACAGACAAGACGAGAGAACAGAGATGGGAGCACCAGGAGTGACAGGGACGAGGGAGGGGAGAGAAGGAAAATAAATAAATTAGGTCCGGTTCCCTGACACACTGTCGCTCGGCCGAGAGGCTCTTCCTCGCGGTGCTATGCGGTGGTGCTGGATGTCCGGTGAATGGCCCGATCCTCCTCCGCCTCCTGGCGCTCCGCAATTTCCTGCTCCTCACCTTTATGGCTGTTGGTAGCAGGATTCCGGCTCACGGCCAAAGGCCCCGACTCCTCCGCTTCCTCTTGGACGGCCGCCACCCCAGGAGCACGGCAGTGAGCTCTCTGTCCCAGCCGAATCCTCGGTCCAGAACCACCGCCTCGGGCAGCCGCTGGCCGAAGTCCCTCGTCCGTGCAGCTCAAACTCCTCAGCAATGCGATGCCCCTCAGCAGCAAGGGCTCTCAGACAGCATGTCTCTCCTTCCTCCCGGGTTTCGGCACCAATGTAATACCTTAATAAAAGGAAGGAAGGAGGCGGGAACCGCCTCTCGTCACGCCTTCCTTACCACAACCTCATTTAAACTCAGACAGGCTATTCATCAGCTGATCAAAAGTTTAAGAAAAAAAAACACAACAGAGCTAAAAGTGTAAAAAATTGACTCAGTATTGAGTGGCCCAGCCGTTCTTGTTGATCGCTTCAAACACTTGTTTGGGCATGCTTGATGCGACTATTTCCAGGAGGCTGGTGGCAACGTTTCTCCATTTGGTGAAGATGGCTTTCATGAATGGCATCCATGTTCTAGAACTGATGTCCTTTTTTGTAAACATCCCTTGCCATCCATCCCCTAACATTCTCAATGGGCTTAAGATCAGGGGAAAATGCAGGATGGTCCAAAAGAGTGTTAAATAAAAAAGTTAAATAAATCCAGGTTAAATATATAAGGGCAATCGTGGCCTAATGGTTAGAGGATCGGACTTGTGACCAGAAGATTGCTGGTTCGATCCTCAGGGCCGGAGGATTATGATTGATGTGCGCTTGAGCAAGGCACCTTACCCCTACTTACAGGCCCGGTGCTGCAGTGATAGCTGCCCACTGCTCCGGGTGTACGTGTGTTCGCCACTTGCTGTGCGTTTGTTCACTACACTGGTTAAAAGCAGAGGTCACATTTCGGGTATATAAAATAGGTCACTTACATATATACATATATAAATATATATATCATATAATTCAAAATAGGCCTACTCAATATTAAGGTTGATAAATTTAAAATGTTAGAATATATGTAGGGGGGCCCTCAGGTCTTGACATTGCAATAAACAAAATAAACATGCCCCTGGGCACGTATAAAACGGTGGTTCTCGTGCTTCAAATTCACAGCGGGAAAGGGACACAATATAAAGGCTCGTCAAGATCATGAGAAATATTTTGATTGTGTATTTCTCTGCACGCCAAGTGTCATCCAGACGGCAATATTATGAGGTACAATTGTCCATCTCTCTCCTGAGTCTCTACATCAAGTGCTCTTCCCATGTTTGTGATAGGGAACGCAGGTGAAGCAGTTTCGCAAACTTCACATTTCCAGTTACAATGTTGTAAATAATGTTCAGTTTCTTGCACAGATCGATCGATTCCATCCATCCATCCATTTTCTTCTGCTTATCTTGGCCCGGGTCACGGGGGCAGCAGTCTAAGCAGGGATGCCCAGACTTCCCTCTCCCTAGACACTTCCTCCAGCTCTTCCGGGGGGACACCGAGGCGTTCCCAGGCCAGCCGGGAGACATAGTCCCTCCAGCGTGTCCTAGGTCTTCCCCGGGGTCTCCTCCCGGTGGGACATGCCCGGAACACCTTCCCGGGAAGACGTCCAGGGGGCATCCGGAAAAGATGCCCGAGCCACCTCAGCTGACCCCTCTCGATGTGGAGGAGCAGCGGCTCTACACTGAGCTCCTCCTGAGTGACTGAGCTTCTCACCCTATCTCTAAGGGATCGCCCAGCCACCCTGCGGAGAAAGCTCATTTCGGCCGCCTGTATCCGGGATCTTGTCCTTTCGGTCATGACCCAGAGCTCATGACCATAGGTGAGAGTGGGAACGTAGATTGACCGGTAAATCGAGAGCTTCGCCTTGCGGCTCAGCTCCTTCTTCACCACGACAGACCGGTACAGCGACTTCATTACTGCAGAAGGTGCACCGATCCATCTGTCAATCTCCCGTTCCATCCTTCCCTCACTCGTGAACAAGACCCCCAGATACTTGAACTCCTCCACTTGAGGCAGGGACTCTCCATCCAACTGAAGTGGGCAAGCAACCCTTTTCCGACTGAGAACCATGGTCTCAGATTTGGAGGTGCTGATTCTCATCCCAGCTGCTTCACACTCGGCTGCAAACCGTCCAATCGATTCATTTAAACTAAATGTTAATAGATCCTCAAAAGCCGAAGGGATTACGTTTATGTTGCCTTCATCTGTAACTGGAATGTTTAGAGACATGAACCCGTGGACTTTTTTATGAAAGACCATGGACCACAACTCCCAAGTAAATATCTTTATTGTTCTACCTAAGAAATAATGTCACATACATCTTGGATGGCTTGATGTTGCGCAAATGAACAGCCGTGTTCTACAGATATGTCTTTTCAATGCTAATCCAGTGCAATTTTAGCTACAAACTTTAGTTGTGCTTTAGTTGCTCAGTTTTAACTGGAAAAGCTGAGTTTATGACAGACAGATAGACAGACAGAACAACAGTTTTTGTTTTAAACACATTATTTTGTCTGAGTTGTATCCATTTTTATACTTTACCAATAACGTTGTCACGGTTCTGCCTATCTTGTCTGGCTAATTCTTGGTCTTGAGGCAGAACCAAAACAGAATTCCCTGTTTCATGTGGGGAGAGACATTTTGGACCTTTTGGCCTTCCATACTCTCCCCTAGTCTCGTCTGTGTTTCCCGCCCTTTCCGTGTCATTAGCTTCCCCTTAGTGTTTCATCTGTTTCACCTGGTCCCCATTAATTATCCTGTGTTTTGTTTCCCTATAAAGAGTCCTCATGTTTCCTTGTCTCGTTGCTCGTGCATTACTTCTTGCTGTTTCATGTTTGATACCTGTTTGCTGTTTGCTTGATGTTCTTGTTCGTGTACCGGTGTACTTGTTCTGGTTCCTGTTCCCCCCAGTTGTAGTAAGTGTCTGTTTAGTGTTTGTACCAGTGTTTGTTTGTAGTCTTAGTTCAGTCAGTGTCCTCGTTTATTGTTAAAGTTTATATTTATAGCCCTGTCTTGTTTTTACCCCATCGTGGGTCTTTGTTTTGTCTTGTTGTTTATTTAATAAATATCTGTTACATCAATACCGTCTGTGTCTGCCTGCACTTGGGTTCTCAAGCCATGTCTCACACCGAGAACCATGACAGAATGCACGAGCCAACACAGAACCCAGTAGGCAGCATGGACGGTACGACGTTGTCCTTGCGGTCTCGCCAGGCCCACTTGATACTTGGATTCCGCCAGGGGAATTATGGTGACCAGGAGTTCGCCAGGGCATTCTCGGCGGTGGTGGAGGTGACCGACTTGGTGAGGCGGAGTTGAAGACGATCTTCAACTGCTGCCTCACCCGGCGCCTCACACCGTCGGAGAAGAGGCTGCTGGCTCCCTTGGGGTTTGCAGACATGGTCAGGTACGTGGCCAACCGTAGCGATCCCGGGGGTGAGGTTCCACATGGGACTTTCACCCCACGGTCGAGCGCTGCGGAGGGTATCGTCCTGGCCGCCGCTGCCCTTGGCGAGTCATTACCCTCTGGCTCGAGCTCCACGGTCGCCAGCCCTTCTGGTGGAGTCCAAGATGAGTGGGTGGCTAGAGACTCGAGGACGACGTCGCGGGAGTCCTCCTTCCCGGTACTCCCTCGGTTCCCCACTGGCCCGGCTGAGTCAGCCGTGGGCCAGACTGACCGTAGTGGGAGGAGAAGGCCACGTGGAGGACGTCCCAGGCCGAAATTGCTGTCCTGTCGCCCAGTTCAGAAACCGGCAACAGTTCCGGGTTCCCCGAGTCCTGTGGTCCCGAGTCCTGTGGTCCCGAGTCCTGTGGTCCCGAGTCCTGTGGTCCCGAGTCCTGTGGTCCCGAGTCCTGTGGTCCCGAGTCCTGTGGTCCCGAGTCCTGTGGTCCCGAGTCCTGTGGTCCCGAGTCCTGTGGTCCCGAGTCCTGTGGTCCCGAGTCCTGTGGTCCCGAGTCCTGTGGTCCCGAGTCCTGTGGTCCCGAGTCCTGTGGTCCCGAGTCCTGTGGTCCCGAGTCCTGTGGTCCCGAGTCCTGTGGTCCCGAGTCCTGTGGTGTCAAACCCCAAATATTTTTTGGGGGGGCGCTGTGGGGAGGTGACGGTCCGAGCGTCCAGCCCAGCCGCAGATCCGCTCCAGCAACCGGCACCAAGCCCGTTCCAGCAGCGACCGGCACCAAGCCCGTTCCAGCAGCGACCGGCACCAAGCCCGTTCCAGCAGCGACCGGCACCAAGCCCGTTCCAGCAGCGACCGGCACCAAGCCCGTTCCAGCAGCGACCGGCACCAAGCCCGGTCCAGCAGAGACCGCCGTCTAGTCCGGCCGCCCAGTCGCCGCCGTCAAGCCCGGCCGCCCAGCCGCCGCCGTCAAGCCCGGCCGCCCAGCCGCCGCCGTCAAGCCCGGCCGCCCAGCCGCCGCCGTCAAGCCCGGCCGCCCAGCCGCCGCCGTCAAGCCCGGCCGCCCAGCCGCCGCCGTCAAGCCCGGCCGCCCAGCCCCCGCCGCCGAAGTCAAGCCCTGTCCTGCCGGCCCATCAGCCGGCGTCAATAACTGTCCTGCCGATCTTCCGACCGGCGCCAAGCCCTGTCAAGCCCCCTGGGGCTCCGCGCTCTGGTGCGTCCCCCAGGGCAAGGACTTCCCCACCCAGCCCTACCCCTTTTGGACTTGCACCCATGTCTTGTTTGCCCCCACCCCCCCTCCCTTGTTTGTTGTTTTTGTTGAGTCACCCCAATCCCCTGTTGATTCTTGCCTGTCTGCCCCTTATCTTGTTTTCCATGTTTTGTTTAGTCTTGTCTATGTCCCAGTCTGTCTTGTCCTGTGGGTCTCCTTGAGGAGCGTCAGGATGTCGCTCCTTAAGGCGGGGGTTCTGTCACGGTTCTGCCTATCTTGTCTGGCTAATTCTTGGTCTTGAGGCAGAACCAAAACAGAATTCCCTGTTTCATGTGGGGAGAGACATTTTGGACCTTTTGGCCTTCCATACTCTCCCCTAGTCTCGTCTGTGTTTCCTGCCCTTTCCGTGTCATTAGCTTCCCCTTAGTGTTTCATCTGTTTCACCTGGTCCCCATTAATTATCCTGTGTTTTGTTTCCCTATAAAGAGTCCTCATGTTTCCTTGTCTCGTTGCTCATGCATTACTTCTTGCTGTTTCATGTTTGATAACTGTTTGCTGTTTGCTTGATGTTCTTGTTCGTGTACCGGTGTACTTGTTCTGGTTCCTGTTCCCCCAGTTGTAGTAAGTGTCAGTTTAGTGTTTGTACCAGTGTTTGTTTGTAGTCTTAGTTCAGTCAGTGTCCTCGTTTATTGTTAAAGTTTATATTTATAGCCCTGTCTTGTTTTTACCCCATCGTGGGTCTTTGTTTTGTCTTGTTGTTTATTTAATAAATATCTGTTACATCAATACCGTCTGTGTGCCTGCACTTGGGTTCTCAAGCCATGTCTCACACCGAGAACCATGACAAACGTAAAGATGTGTTTTGTTAAAAAAAAACAATTTCTACATAAACCTCCAAATTTGATTATTAATAATTGTTTATAATATAACTAAATAGTACAGGCTTAAAAGTTAAGAGTAATTAGTACTCCGCAATGTAATGGTATTTGTACTTAAGTACAAATTTACTGTATCGTATCATGGGGTACCCTGTGATTCCCACCCATAACATTTTTTTAACAGCGAACCCAAAGATATTGAACTTAACAGCTTACGTGTAAAGTCACAACGGGATTGGAGAGCTTGTATGATTTATGTTTTAAAACGGAACTTACCGGACATCCAAAACAATCCTGTGTGCTGGGTTGCACATGCTCAGTGTATGCCTGAGCATATGAGGGTATTTTTAGTAAGCTGGTATCTCGCAAAGACCTCATGAAGTGTTTAAAGCAGTCAAAATGGCACCAGGAATTCCTCCTGTAGGATCTGGCCTGATCAAAGGTGACCATTTGAGGCATCGTTTAAACACCCTGACCTCTCAGCATGAGTTTAACCGGCGCCAGCAAGTCTGATCCAACTGCCCTCTCTAAAGCATCCATCATTTGGTCAGGATAGTTTCTAACACCTCCCTTGGGACTTCAAAGAAGTCCCAACGGGGAGGATGGGGTGCATCTCCAAGGATGGACCATTTGGCCTAAAAGGAATGTGGCCTATGTTTTCATCTCCCCTTGATATTGTCTGTCTTTTTCCTTAATCACAAAAATAATGGTCTAAATGGATATACCTCTGAATCTCCACATTGTATGTTTGTCCCCATGTTGTTCGGCCTCGCCTATAACCTCAAAAGCATGTGTGTTTAGTTGTATTCTGTTTATATTTTCATTCTTGTACAAACTTCAGGTCAATGTACTTATAATCCTGGCATGTTTTATATATAAATGTTTCTCTCTTCATTCCTTGAAAGATGATGTATTGCACAGTAATGTGTTTTATACCATACTCATTTTATGTCATTCTAAGAGTTTTACAGCACCAAACTCCTAAGTGATCCTAAATGCAAATGAGCTAATAAGCGAAACAAAGAAACTTGATTTCGCTCCTAAGCATCTCATCGCATTGGAGCGCCCACTTTGGAGGGGCCTGAAACCCCCAGGCTTAAAACATCCGTGAACGAAGCGATCGACGCTCTTCCATGTGTTCGCGCGTTCCAGTTCAAGAACACCTCCTGAGACCTGTCTCTCTCTTCGGAGACAGTTTTTCCTTTCGGCAAATTACATCAGCTAACTTCGTCCTACCTTCGTCAGCCAATCCTGGCTCTCAGAAGGAAGTACACGGACTCACCAGAACTCTGAGAACACTTTTCCACAGCACAAAGCCTTGTCCAAGCACACTCAAAGGAAACCAATGCAAGTATCAACTATTTCCTAAATAGGTGCGTTTAAGCTGTAACCCCTTTTAACTAAGGAGACTGTCCTCGATCGTTCATGCACATGTGAATAGTTGTTTGTAATACTGCCACTCTATGCTTTGTCTATTTCTTCCATTTCTTTACTGCTTTTACGTTTCATGTTTGTTTGTTAGCATTTGTTATTTCTTAGTTAGTCGGTCTGTTTCCCCTTTATTGTGGTCAATAAACCTGCATTTGTCTGCACGCTCGAATTGTTGCTGTGTTTCTTTATCACATATTAACGTCACTTAAACTGCTTGATTTCGTTATAATTTCTGGAGCGGTACTGTACTACAGTAAGAGTGTTATGTTTCCAAGGCCAGGAAAGTAATATTTCTTAGATTTGATATACGATCTGCTGATCACTCTGGAGGAGTGCATTTAGTTTGTCGCTATTTATTAGGTCTGCTGAATCCGATAAAAGTGTATAAAATAGGTATAGTTAATCATCATTAATTATCCGAATTTGACTATGATCAAATTCATAGTTTTCCCCGAAATACACTACACTCCGTTACATGCGCAAGCAAAAATCTAATAAACACTCCTTTTATACGACCAAATCACGTAATTTTCGGGTTGTGTGTTGTTATCACTTCCTGTTTTCGGCTCGGTTCGATACCTATGATCTGTGTTACATTTACATTTATGCATTTGGCAGACGCTTCTATCCAAAGCGACTTACATTCCATTATCCTTTACATTTATGCATAGGTATGTGCAATCCCCTTGGACCGAACCCACAACCTTGCGTTGTAAACACAATAATTTTACCACTGAGCTACAGCAATTCTACCGCGGCAGACTTCATTTGAAATTGGGTCGAGACTGCGCTTTTCAGCGGTCTCGGTCAACTTGTTTGGTGTGCACCAGGGTATGAGTGGCAGCGTTCACACTTTCACAACAAAACCGCAATAACAGATTAACGCTCCAGAGTTTGTTTTAATCTAACCAAATATGGCATACATTATATGAACACACCCTAAAAGGAAAATGTCAAAGGCAGCACTTAGGTAGAGTAAAACGAGTAAAGCAGATCGTTTCTGACGTTTAGGAGCGCAGTCTATGTGCTTTGTTATAGTCTAAAACCTGACTGAAATGACTACATTTTCATGTAAATTTGAGATGGGTCTATAATTAACTATTTCTCTAGGATCAAGTTGAGCTTTATAATAAGGGGTCTGAAACAGTCAGCTTGAAAGTTTAAGGGACATATCCTAATAACAGAGACAAATTAATAAAATAATATGAGGGAAGGGATCTATGATTTCAGGAAACTTTTTTGTAAACTAGTTGGTAGAGGATATAGCATACATGTTGTTGATTTAAATGATTTAAAAATTTCGCCCAATTCACACAAAACATCAGGGTCAGTTATAAAATATGTGTTTACTCCCACATATGTAATGAATTCTTTAATATTATATATATATGCTTTGTGTCATGATTCTGTCCTTCTGGTCATGGGTTTTCTCTTGTCAGACACCTTCGGTTTGGACCTAGCCACTCTCCTACCGCATCCCCTCGACCAGCTGCGAGCCCTGCGACCTGGTCTAGGAGGAAGAGGAGAAGGAAAGGCTTTTCCGCTTCGGCCATCCACTTCTAAAATCTTTAGAAAGCCTAAATAATCAGAAGCAAATCTTCTTGAAAAACAATAGTAGCTGGTGTGTCAGTATCGAACCCTTAGGGCACTCTTTGATACCTAAACTATCATAAAAACGAATACTTAAAGGATCACATGGCGAGAATACATGCTTTTCTGTGTCTGCCTGAAACACCTCGTGTAACCACACCCCTAAAAATCTACATCAGTTCGTGGTCTGATTTGACAAAGATCGCCCAAATGTATACCCAAGTAAGGTGGGCATACCTGTCAGTACAACTGCTCTATAACCTGATGTTCCAAATATGGGAAGAAGCGTTACATTTCCCTCACACGTTAGCAGTATTCGACCAATCTCTAAGCACTGGTTAACTGGCCAATCTTAGCACACTTCACTTTTCAGAGCGATGAGCTTTGTAAAAAATCTGGATTTCTGGAAGGCTGGTCAAAGATGAGATAAAATGTATTTGAATAAATAAAAAAATAATGTTTTTATCCAAAGCCACTATAATATTCATTTTAGCTCTTTGCATATTCCGCTGGCTGACAGTACAGTTAATCAATGGGAGAGATTATCATTTAAAGGTGGCCCAAAACAACAGGAGGAAGACTTTGTTATCAAGTAATTTGATCATAAAATTGTAAGTTATTTATGATTTATAAGTCGCCATGCCTCACTTCATTCTGGTTACTGATGTCTAAATATGTTTATGTACATTAGCTTTATTTGAGGCGAGTGATTTTGACTGTGGTCAGTCTTAACTTAAATTTAACAAATTTAATGTTGTGTATGTTTGATTTTATTCTGTTTAACAATGAGCTTTTATCAGATAAATGATACATTTACTACGTTCAGTTCCATATGTTTAGTTCACTGTAACGTTACCAGTTTTATATGAATATGTATTATAATCATAGTATAGGCTATATATAGTAATTTTGCATGTGCAGAGGGCCAAGGCTAAAACGTCACGGTTCTGTTCTGATGTGTGTTTGGAATGAACAGGATGGTTAATGCAGTCATAACAGCTTAACTGGCGAGACTGCAGAAAAAAGCTTATCCCTCATCAGGTAATCAGTCAACTGTTAAACTAAAAAGAGTTTTAGATATTATCCAGGCCAGCTCAAATCAATACACTCGCCCCAGTTCTCTTAAGCACAAAAACCATATTCCAGGCACAGAGTCTCAGTCAGAGGTGTTTCTCCTTTAGCATTGAGGGTAATTACAGTTCTAATACCTTGTAAAAGCCTCACGCTACATGACATTTGCCTGGAACATCATTATGCATATTTCCCAACGTTTGACAATGATCCTAATGCTCCAGACAGCAGGGCAGGGTGCGAGGGGAGCACAGGCGCCCATCTGGAACCATTCCTAATAAATCAGCCTGGCCTGACCCTTCTAATTATTGAGGAGTGAAGGGCGAGAGAAAGTGAGTGAGTAAAGAGAGTGGATGAAAGTAATTTGTCTGAAGCTGGTGAAAGGAGAGAGAGAAGGAAAGGGAGAAAAAAAGAAGAAGCTACAAACTGATGAGAGAGAGAAACAAAGTAATGTTATGTTTCAGCAAAGAAAAAGCAAGTCAGCCAGCCAGTCAAAGGCAAACTGTATATTGTGTTTTGGATAGTTGTCCTAAAAAAGGGATGCTGCTCTGCAGATGTATTTACCAGAGTAACAGGTTACTGTACTGTATGTTACTACATAACCCTGGTGGCTTGGCAAACTTGAATGTTTTGAAAATCACAAAGTCAAGATACTTTAAACATTAATGCACTATCTGGCGAGATCTTTACATGTCTTATAAGATTCCATGCCAGCTACAGGCTAATATTCAATTATAGCCAACTGATGGCATCAGAAAACAGGAGCATCACTTTAGATCTTTTTAACAGGTGCACCAGCTGAAGAAAAAAAATGTTCTTTGCATGCTAGAATACTTGCTTATTTCTTTAAATGTGTCTTGCTTTAGTCATCATCAGCGAAGCATTTTTGAAATGATTTCTTCATTCAGTGGGGCAGTTAAATTGCTCACAAAAATGGTTGTTGTGAATTTAGAAATTTAAATACAAACTTTATATTATTTTCATTTTCTTTAACTTTTCTCTTCTTCCTTTTCTTGCCATATGGAACCGTATATAGGACAGATATAAAATGTTGCACACAGATATAGGACTGTTTAAAGTGTTACCATATATCTAACTTAAATTCATGCTAAACATGTTAGTTAAACACTAGATAGGGTCATGTGTAAACTAACAATGGTAACATTAACATAACTGCAAGACATGTGCGGTTATCAAACTTATATAGTGGTGCTGGTGATGAGTATGATTGGGAACAGGTGTGGAAAAGATCAAACACTGCTGACGGGGTGCACGGCATGATGGGCTGTGTCCGACAAAAGATCCCTATGCCCTCATTCAGTATTCTCTACATAAGTTCACTAAAGTCCACTCGAAGAAGCGAAAGAAAATGAGTGAGTAAATTTAGACCCTGTGGGCGCCGTCTTCTGTTGTGACACAGAGGCTGAATACTAAATGGCATACTCAATGACTAGGTTCTCAATTTCAGAAAGTACCAGCTTAACGAGGGCTAAATGGGTACGTACTGTTTTGCCTGAATGGGTGTAGTATGGCTGCGTCCAAATACCCCCACTTGCCGTCTTGGCCATTTGAGAGCGAGTGCACGCGGCAGGAGGGAAGAGCGCAAGTGTGTCCAATGTCTTAAAAATGCCAAAGGGGAGTGCGCTTAATGCATACTAAACCCACACTAGCTTGAAAACACTTGCTAAGATGGTCCCATCGGGTTAGACATACTACATGCTCACTTGGAATCTTCACGCATACTAGAAACCTAGGGCCATAAACAGGACATATGTTATTAATGTAGTCAAGTGGTCAAGTTCAAAGACCTCAAGTGGGGGTATTTGGACGCAGCCTATGAATGTGATTGGCTGTCATACGCCATATTGACTTGGTCATGTGACATAATTCTTCTTCTGTTCCTTTTCAATTGTGGATGGCTAGCAACTTATGTTAGAGATGCATGTCCGCATCCTACTGTACTGGAGTGTGGGCCATAGATTTGCCATATGTTATTTTACAAGTGCAACCACTGAAGTATTGAGAGACGGGAAGCATTCACACCGTTACATACGAAACAAAGCATTCACACCGTAACATGAGAAACAAAGCTTTCAATTTTCTTTAAGTACAGCACAGTCAAAGCTTTTTATTTTCATGTATTTTTGTCATGATTCCACCATCATGTCATTTTTATTCTTGGTCTTGCGGTGGAGCCGAACAAGGTCCAGGGATTCAGTCCAATCCACCCACCCGTCTCCGTTGGCGGCAATCCCGGAGTGATGTACCCTGGTTATGATAACCCTGGGAACCTCGGCACCACCTCCCTCTAGTTCCGCCAGCCCATACCACTCACCTCCTATCAGCATCCGGGGGAGACCCCCATGGAGCCAGTCCCGTCCGACTCATCCGGATCAGAACTGTTCAGCCTCCCCATCTCTTCTCCGCCGCCGACCGCAGGCTCTGTGGGTCGGTCGAAGAAGAAGAAGCTGAGGAGGAAGGGGGTGGTTCAGAGTTGGTGGTTCCGAGTCCTGTGGCACCCAGTCCGGTCCAGCAACCGGCACCCAGTCCGGTCCAGCACTAAGACTGTCCCCCCTTATCCTAGCCCTTCTTGTCTTCCCCCATGTACTCTGGTTTGTCCCCACGCCCCTCCCTTGTTTGTTGTTTTTATTATCCCACCCTAACCCGTTTGTTATTATTTATTGTATGCCCCTAGTCATGTTTACCTTGTTTGTCTAGTTTTTGTCTGTTACCCTGTCTGTCTTGTCTCGTTAGTTACCCCTTGATGATCACCTAGAGGTGTTCATTTAAGGGGGCGCTTATGTCATGATTCCACCATCATGTCATATTTATTCTTGGTCTTGCGATGGAGTTATGGCATTGCCTTGGGTTTTGTCTGAGAAAGACATGGCTTTGTTTATTTATTGGCTTGCCATGTGCTTTCTCGTGTCTCGTAGGTGTTTCCCGTCATTTTGTCTCGTTAGCCTTCCCTTAGTGTTTAACACCCGTCACCTGGTCCCTATTAATTATCCTGTGTTTGTTCCCTTTAAATAGTCCTCATTTTTCATTGTCCTGTGTCGGTCATTGTGTTCATTCCATGTCCTGTAATTGTTGTCTCTTCCCACAAATTCAAGTAAGTGTAGTTGAGTCTTAGGCCATTGTAGACTTGTCAAGTATCGTTTTAAGTCTGTTTGTTAGTTTAAGTGTAGTTGGTTTTGTTCCTGTGTACTTGTTATTGTTATCATGTCTTGTTTTACCCCCTCGTGGATATTTGTTTTGTGTTTTATTAAAGTCTTTTGTTACCCCGTACCGCTGCCTGCATCTGGGTTCTTCTCCTTGCCTAGTTCCATGACATATTTTCATTTTTACCTTGTATGGCTTAATGCTTTTGATAAAAGTAAACAATTGCAACGAATACAACAGCTTTGTGATTTTGCAATTATGTTTTCTCAGTTTAATTTCGTCAATAACAGGCCCATCCACACTTTCCACTGTGAAGAAGGATTATGCCAATGAAATGTTATTTTTGTAACAAAAAAATGCTTATTCACTGTAAACTGCTGCAAATTATTATTTTATCTGTATTCTGCTTATTGGTTGATGTCTTTCACATAGATATGTTGCTCTATATGCATTCTATTGTAGTATTAAGAACAACCTGAGTAAATCTCTGTGGTGTTTTCATGTGCCAAGTATGTTTTAACATAAACATTATCCAAATGTTATCTGACCATGCTTTTGTTTAACTTTAACTTTCTCCTCATCTGTTCTATTCTTTCATTAGCCATAAAACCACACCATTTGTCTCTTGTCTGGATAAATAAGTAATTTAATTTTAGTAATTAATTGGTTTAGTACAGAGCCGTTGAAGGGACATTGGCGAAAATAAAAAAAGGAAGACTTTCGCATGCACACAAGAAACTGTTTGCATGCTCACACATTACAATTTCCGATGTAGGTAAGGCGGTTTTGCTACTGTTGCAGTTGTGATGGTAATTAGTTGAGTGTGTTTTGGATATTCGTTCATAGTTTGTATGTAAAATATGAAGAATATATGGAATTTTTGAGCTCACAGGATATTTCTCAAGGAATTGTTGACAGATTAAAAGAGGACAAGTTAAAATTGTGTTATAAAAAAGCTATTAACTTTTTCAAATTAAATCAAACTGTCATCACACACATATGCATTCATGCCGAATGTGTTCGTAATAGACCCTTTTCTTTTAGATAAACACAAGTGTCATTGCAATTATGACTAATGATGAACTTGGAAAATACATTGTCAGATATGGGGATCGTCTTGCAGTTAACGTGGATTTATTTACTTTAAATAGTCCCAATATTAATAATTATTTAATTTAATTCATTTTTAAAACCCTTTGTTGTTGTTAAATGTATTTTGTTTTTGCTTAATAAAGTACCCATAAAATAAATGTTGATGTGGGATAAATCGTGCCATGGATTCACAAGACCCAGAGCATTGTTTGACAAAGGTAAATTATGCTTCACACCACACCGTTAATTTTAAAGAAAACAAGTATAGGTTTACACTAACCTGGATGATTCCCAAGAAACAGAAATGGATGAGATTTTTATCCAAAAATCCTCCGTCAAACAAATCTCTGTCCTTAAGATCAACAAACAAAGAGATGGAAAAATTCCATCCATTCTTTTTTAAGGAATTCCCACCAGCTCTCTATTCATTAATTGGCTGTGCTTGCACCTTCAATGTAGCTGTTGTCTTCCTGCCGAACGTTGCGTCTGAGGAAACGCTGAAAATCCTGCACGATTCCATTCTCTGTTCCAAAATCGCCTCTAACGATTTTCTCCACTGTTTCCATATAGAACCCTCCAATTACTTTAGGGTCACTGCTTGTTGTGTATGCATTTAGCCAAATGATCTTTCTTGAAAAGCCGTCAATATATCCATTGATACAAATGCCATATGCATGGGCATAAATCTCATTTAACAGTAGGGGGGGACAATACATATAACATTTCTCAATAGCAATTTTTGAAGGGGACACAAATAATACAGTCAAAATTGTACTTATACGACACTAAGCGACAATATGCATTAGGTTTATAGGTGTATCATGCAGACTTGCAGTCATTTTATAACTGAACTGAACGGTCACATACTGTAATACAAATGAACAATAGACCTTATTTCCTTTTATATATATTTTTGTCTTTGCTGTGAAGACAGGAAACAAATACAAAAACACACTACCCATGATACTACATGTTGACAATGAGCCACTTTTTAAACACTTAAACTCTAGTCATCGTCTGACAAAGTACATCGACATTAAATGAGTGGTTGTTATTTTCCCCTGTAGTGCACTGCCTCTGCCAACAAACTTTGTTCATGTTCGTGTACCCAAACAAACACTCAGTAACAGGGACAGATGCTTAAATTTTGTGTTGTACTCGTTGATGAATCGCTCGAGTTTCAGTAAACTGAATGTTTAGCTTATCCGCCGCGCACATACTGAGCACAATAGATGCTGAGAAAACGACCTTCTTCAACTAAATAAAAGCTGTGCACCTTTTTTGGACCCTAAATATAGTGCCAACATCACAAAACTGTAACCGGTATGTTCGCGGCTGTGTGTGACACGGGACCTGAATGGCAGGATCGGTGGCTAATTGTGGCCGTTAATGTTCACAGCATGCCAGGTCGCCAAAAATAAAAGTATACATGGGAGACGGCTTCGGCCTGTTAGTTGCAGTGTGTGACGTCCTATGTAACAAGCTAACGTGTACTAGCTAACGTTTTAATCGCTAACATAGCAGATTCATGAAAAATACATCTGTAATCAGCATTTTTGCAACAACTAATTTATTAATGAATCAGCATCAACTACAGTAAAGAGAATCACTTCATTTAAGGTGAATAAAATAGCCTTTTTCCTAGAGTTCAACAACAACTGATAAACTGAACCACATACCGGACTTGAATGTGTTGCGCTAAGCGCAGGTGGGATGAATGGGGAGAGCAGGCAGTGGGCCAAACCACTGTGAGAGGCAACTCAACAGTTTTTTTTACTTTAAACACATTTTTTGAGTTTTTATTTTCTTGTAATTACACAATTACTTTAGGTAATTTTAAATATATTCATGACAATAGCAAATTTAATTGATCGAGGGGGGATGTGACTCTGCAAGGCTTGGTGGGTAGAGAAGGCTTTTTCAGGGACGACGATGTCCCAGGGGAGAGATAGCTAGCCAGCTAATCAACGTCGCTTGCACGAAAACACAGGAGGAGTGAGGTTTCTGCCGTGAGTGAGACAGCTCGCCGTGGAGATCCACAAAGAACGGGAGAGCCTGATTTTTGGGCTCATCCCTCCAGCCACCCGACAGATTTCTGTCGTTGAGCTTTGAACTCTTGGGAGCCTCTTGTTCCTGAGGCCAGTCGAGTTTGAGCCTGTCGACTGCCTTGGTTACCGCCCGAGTAGATCCTCAACTGCTTTAATACCGCGAGAGTAATGCCCCGAAGCGGAGCGATCTAACCCCGCAGAAACAAGGGAAACCTCGTACTCCGCCGCCTCAGAAGAAGTGCCGGGGCACGCTTCAGAAGCGGACACGAGGACGTCGCGGTTCGCGAATGGACAAGAGAAGCGGACGGATCCGTCTCCTTTGCCTCAGCAAAAACAAACCGCGAACCACAGGGTGAGGAAGAGGTGGCTCGGTCTCGTTTAAAAAAGAAGAGCCGAGCACGCAGAACTCTGAATTCAAAAACATCACAGAGTTCACACTCTCCCTCAAGTCCCTGGGCGGCATGGTCAGCCCCCAAGCATTCAAAGCAAAACTCATGCTTATCGAAATCAGAGAGGATCCTCTCACAGGAAGGAACCCATCTCCGATCCAAGTCAGTCATGGTTTTATTTTCCTTATTTTTACACTAGGCTAAGTAACTCAGAGAGTGCTTGGTCACTAGTGAAAGAATCTTGGTAATATCTTTTTTTATATTAAAGCGGTCCTTGAAGACATAAGAACCTGATGACGCGTCCGTATTTGCGCTTATTTATAACCGGCAGAAGCCGGTGTAGTTAGCCACGTCACTTGCCGAGGTTATTTAGAGCCAAAATAAATTTTGGCGTGTTTGACACACGTTCTTCACAACCGGTCGAACAAAGACTGTTGTCCCATAGCGTTTGAAACGTAGCATCGAGTTTAGCTTTTGATGATGTGAAGGTGAAGTGAAGTGAAGGATTTGATCATTTAATCAGTTGCGTAATTGCATTTAATAATTTGATTGGTTTTGTCTTGTTTGGAGGTGAAGTCATAATATTGTGAGTATTTTGATGCATGCATTTGATGCCCAGGCTGTGTCCTGATGGGAATTGCTTGTAGCAGAGGAATGTGAGTTTGGGGGGAGACAGGGCGTCTTCGGCTGCAGTTGTTTAGGGGGTTGGGGGAGGTAATTGGAATGTTGTTTCAGAAGTGTTTTACAGGAACGAGATAAGGCAGAAGTTGGTGATTGGTGAAAACAAGGAAGATCCTGCCCCCAGCAGAAGAGAGATCGGCGTGAAATAACAATAAATGCTGTGAATATGTGCTGTGGGGGTTGTTGTTCCTTGGAAGGACAGAGGAGTGTTGTCCAGCAACCCAGCGCGCTGTATTTTGATACTTTCTGACCAATAAACTTCATTACTTGTTAGAGATTGCCTTCCTTCAATTTTTTAACATGCAGGACGCCCTTAAAGTCCAACAATTGGTGACCCTGACGCCGGCAAAACCGGAGAAAAGGAGGCATTTTTAAGCGATCTAGAGACCGGCAGAGAACCGGACCCCAAACGCGAGACGGATTCAGGTTCAACACACAGCCGGCTAAGAAAATTGAGGTAAGCAGAAACCTGTTTAGTCGAATTCTGCAAATTGGATACACTAAATTGATGTGTTGAATTTGGTCAAATAAATTAAATTAAATAAAGCAGTGGGTTCGAGTCCTACTATAAAGCAGTGGGTTCGAGTCCTACTATAAAGCAGTGGGTTAAAGTCCTACTTTAAAGCAGTGGGTTAAAGTCCTACTTTATAAATGTGGGTTAAAGTCCCTCAGAAAATATAGGTTAAAGTCCTGTATTAAGAAGTATAGGTTAAAGTCCTATAGTAATAAATGTGGGTTGGAGTCCCTTGGTTTTATTAATAACCATAAATTCGGGTTGGAGTCCCTTGGTTCTGGAAATCATAAATTTGTACAATTGTAAAGTAATATTTTCTGTGATTTCAATGGTACATTTTTTTTTGTATTAAATCGTGTGTGTATGAGCGAATTAAAATCCTGTTAGGAAACAGGTCACGTGGGGGGTATGAATGCGTGTGATATATTTTTTATGTTGTTGTATATTGTATTGTGACACAGAAAAATCAATGAGTGAGGGAGAGAGAGAAAAAACCTCAGCCTGTGAGACTTTGTGTCTGTGTGTGTTTGTGTGTGTAACAGAGGGTGTGAGTGTGTGTGTATAAAATAGAGAAAGAATGGCAGAATATGAAAGGGAATGTGAAGTATATGGAGGTATGCTAATTTTAGACCAGTGGCAAAGTGTAGTGGATATGTTACTAGCTCAGGCGGAGCCTAAGTGTCATAAAAAGGAGAAGAAAATATGGGAAAATAAATGGAGTCAGATATGTATAGAGAATGGATGGATGGCAGCGCGTGGGACATAGGATGGCGGCGCGTGAACATCGCGAGGCTCAGCGTCTCTCCAGTTTTAGAAATTATATAGTGTTTTTCATGCTCATCTCGGGCCTGTTCGTTCAGAACAGTTGTGCATTCACATCGTACACCCGGCGTGAGCTTTTGGATATCGGTTTGCGCATTCCCGGAAGTTATATCAGCAACATTCAACTCGTTCCTGAGATCGGCAAAACACCCGATGCTACGCACCCAACACGGGCGGAAGTGCTCGCCGGCGGCGTCGAGATCGTAAACAAAGGCGGGGAAAACGCGGAGGGCTGAGAGCTAAGCTAACGCTAACACCACACCGGCTCTCTTTACCCAGCATTTTCCTTGCTAATGTACGAACATTAGTGAACAAAATGGATGAGATTCGACTCCGCATCATCAACAATAAAAGACTTTTGAACTGCAATGTCATAATCTTCACGGAAACATGGCTACACAGTGGCATACCGGAGAACGCTATTGAGTTAGCGGGCTACAACACACACCAGGCGGATAGAACGGCAGAGGAATCAGGTAAGACAAGAGGAGGTGGACTGTGCATTTATGTCAATAAAGCTTGGTGCACGAACTCTGTTATTGTCGGGAGACACTGCTCGGCTAACCTTGAGTTTCTCACGGTTAAATGAAGACGGTTTTATCTGCCACGGGAATTCACTTCCACCATTATAACGGCAGCTTATATTCCACCGGATGCTGATGCCAAGCTTGCTATGAAAGAACTTCATGCAGCCATCAGTAAACAACAGACTGCTCACCCGGAGGCTGCATTTATTGTTGCGGGAGATTTTAATCACTCTAACTTAAAGACAGTGCTCCCTAAATTTCACAAGCATGTTTCCTGCCACACAAGAGGAAACAAAACTTTGGATCATGTCTATACAAACATGGCTGAAGCTTACACCGCGACCCCCTCCCCCATCTGGGTCAATCTGATCACCTTTCTTTGTTCCTCCCCCCAAGTATTCACCTCTCATTAATCGTGTGAAGCCATCAGTGAAGACCATCAAGGTGTGGCCTGCGGGGGCAGGCTTTACTCTCCAGGAAAGGTTTCTACACACAGACTGGAGTATGTTTGCTTCTCAGGCCACCAGTGGCTCTCACACGGACATAGACAGCTACACCTCCTCTGTATTGGACTACATCAATACCACCATTGATATTGTCACAGATCAAAAGCAGATCACCATATACCCGAATCAGAAGCCATGGATGAACATGGAAGTGCGCCTCCTGTTGAAAGCAAGCAACACCGCCTTCAGATCAGGTGATGCACAGGCCTATAGTACTTCCAGGGCAAATCTGAAGAGGGGCATCAAAAAGGCCAAGCACTGCTACAAGCTGAAGTTAGAGGAGCATTTGACCAATTCTGACCCTCGACGCATGTGGCAGGGCATCCAGGCCATTAGTGACTACAAACCCAACCAATTTGCCTACCGTAGCAACAGGAGCACAGATGATGCAGTGTCCATGGCGCTGCACTCGGTGCTCACACATCTGGATAATAAGGACACTTATGCACGCATGCTGTTTGTAGACTTCAGCTCTGCATTCAATACCGTCATCCCTTCCAAGCTAATCATCAAACTTGGAAACCTAGGCATTAACAATTCAACCTGCAACTGGATTATGGACTTCCTGATGAACAGGCCTCAGCTTGTTAGCTTAGGCCACATCTACTCCACCACCATCACCCTCAACACTGGTGTACCACAGGGCTGCGTACTGAGCCCCTTTCTCTACTCCCTTTTCACACTCGACTGCAGACCTGTGAATGGACCTAACTCCTTCATCAAGTTCGCAGACGATACAACAGTGATTGGTCTCATCAGCAATAACGATGAGACTGCTTACAGGGAGGAAGTACGGCACCTGGCCACATGGTGCTCAAACAACAACCTGCTCCTTAACACCTCCAAGACAAAGGAGATCATTGTGGACTTCAGGAAGGCGAAAGGAGGCATACACAACCCCATCCACATTAACGGGACGGCTGTTGAACGTGTTTCCAGTTTTAAGTTCCTGGGGACCCATATTTCGGAGGACCTCTCCTGGACCACCAACACCTCATGCCTGGTCAAGAAGGCTCACCAGCGTCTCTTCTTTCTGAGGACACTGAAGAAGAACCAACTGTCTTCAACTATCCTGGTGAACTTCTATCGCTGCACGATAGAGAGCATCCTAACCAACTGTGTCACAGTCTGGTACGGGAACTGTTCTGTTGCTGAGCGCAAGGCACTGCAGCGGGTGCTGAAAACAGCCCAGCGCATCACAGGGACTACACTCCCTTCCATTGAGGAAGCCAAAAGAAACGCTGTCTGCGTAGAGCTCGCAGCATTCTCAATGACTCCTCTCACCCCGCTCATAGACTATTTACTCTCCTGCCTTCCGGCAGGCGCTTCAGGTGCCTCCGGACAAGAACCAGCAGACTAGGAAACAGCTTTTTTCCCAGAGCTGTTTCATTATTGAACGCTGTCCCCCACTGATTCCACTACCCCTCATAACTTTAACTGTAATGCTGCTATTACATTGCTTACATTGCACTACAGGGCTGCCATGCATGACTGAACTGTACACACCAGCACTTCATGTATCTGCTCTATCGGACTGTTTACACACACATAGCATCATTTGCACTCTATACTGCTCACTTGCACACCAGGAATATTACACTGAATGCTCATTTGCACTAATGGACTACTCTTATAACTGCATTACCTCATCTACTGCACTGTAACTTTCTACTGCACTGTAACTTTCTTAACTGCATTACCTCATCTACTGCACTGTAACTTCAATAACTGCACCAACTTCTCTACTGCACTGTAACTCATCTATTGCATCACTGCATCTATTGCACAACTAACTGCATCTACTCATCTATTGCACTATAACTTCAATAACTGCATCTGCTCATCTATTGCACTATAACTTCAATAACTGCATTAACTCATCTACTGCACTGTGACCTTAATAACAGCATTAACGCATCTACTGCACTGTAACTTCAATAACTGCATTAACTCATCTACTGGACTGTAACTTCAATAACTGCACTAACTCATCTACTGCACTGTAAATGTATAACTGCATCTACTCATGTATTGCACTATAACTTCAATAACTGCATTAACTCATGAACTGCACTGTACCTTTAATAACCGCATCAACTCATCTACTGCACTGTAACTTTAATAGCCAATGTCTGTAACTAATGCACACTCAAGTCACTTGCACTATTGTATAGTCTATATTGTTATCTGTTCATAACCGCCTGTACATTAATGTTCACAGTATATAGCCTTCTGTTTATACTGTTCATAGTACATACAGACTGTCATATTTTCAAAGTACATGCCCATTGTATAGTATTTTACTAATATTGTATTCTGTATTTATTCACACTGTATATCCTGCACTTGCTAATTGCAGTTCTGGTTAGACCTAAACTACATTTCGTTACACTGTACTTGTATATGTGTAATGACAATAAAGTTGAATCTAATCTAATCTAATCTAATAATCCTGACAAAATGTCAGTGCCACTGGCACCAAGAATTAGGGATATGGAAAGAAAAATTCATGTAAGATTAAAGAGGCATGTAGAGGAGAAAGGGAAAGTAAAGTGGATTAATAGGGGTAAACATTCAAACCAAGAAGAAGAGTATAGAACAGATCTCAGGTTGTGGACGCAAATTGCACTTACTGCAACGGCCCTCAGTCCTGCTAAAAACCAAGAGTTCAGGGGACCGTGCAAAGATAGTGAAAGGAGACAAAGAAATAACAAAGAAGTCAGGAAGTGCAAAGGGTAACACCACTAATCAGGCAGCATATTCCCCCGCCCCAAAAATAAACCCGGATTTGCAACTATTGACCAAACCCCCATCGTATGAGACAAACCTACAGCAAGTTATGGTTAAAGTGAACAAAGGAGACATTGATGTAGAATTGCCTGACATTCCATTCCATTCCATTGTCTACCGCTTATCCAAACTACCTCGGGTCACGGGGAGCCTGCGCCTATCTCAGGAGTCATCGGGCATCAAGGCAGGATACACCCTGGATGGTGTGCCAACCCATCGCAGGGCAATTGCCTGACATAACGACTGAAATAAATGAATTGAGACAGAAATTAAACCAACTCTCAAGATTAGTCAGTGAACCACCACAGCAGGTAACCCCCGAGAGAGAAGGACAGGAAGAACACATTCCACAAGGGGAGGGGGAAGAGGCGTGTGGAGAGCTAAAATATCACCACACATACCCTGTTTCATTGCATAGCCGACAGAGTTTAGATCGTGATGAAGGAGACGAGACAACACATATGGATGTGACTTTTAAAGGAACAATGTTATCTACCCCTATTGCAAAAATATCCAGAGCAATGGAAAGAGAGAGGTTAGGTAGCCATGCTGGAAGTAGGTACATTCCAGTCAGATCCAGGGTCTGGGACATTTCACACCCAGGCCATGTAGACTCATTTAGACAGAATGACGATGAGGAAGGCAAGAATGATTTTACTGCCAGCCACCAATTGCGTGCTGGAATACAAATGCCATTAGTGCAGGGAGGACAGGGACAGGCTAAATACCAGCCATGGAGTCATAGTGATATGACCGCAGTGTTGGTCAAATTTCCCCCCATCACCTCAGGGGGAGGGAGGTGGCTAAATAAATTGATGGCCTTATGTCATGGAACTACATTGACAGTGGGAGACTTAAGATGTCTATTGGGCCAAATTTTCACAACATCACAAATGCTTGAATTTGAAAGAAATGCTAGAATACAGGATGTGGCAAATAATGAACAATATACATTGGTCAGCACTGCTGTTAGTGCAGTGCTGAGAAGACAATTTCCTACACCACCAACAGCGTATCAAAATATTAAGTTCCGCATTAAACCAGGAGAGACTGGCTCAGGGTACTATTTGCGGTGTGCAGCGGAGTGGGAACAGATGGTAGAGGAAAACAGTCTGAATAACCCTATAACACGTGACATTTTCAGAACAGCAGTAATGACAGGAGCCCCCAACAGTGTAAAACAGGTTATGGAAAACAACCCAGACATACCAGTGGCCTCCAATGAGGTCTGGGAGAGACATTTAGTGCACCACATAGACAGGGCTGTTGATAAACAAGACAAATAGTTTTTTTTGAAAAAACAAAAAAACAGCTATTAAAATTACAATTAGAGGTAGCAAAAATGAGTACTGGCTCAGCCAAAGTTAAACAAATGCCCCAGTAACAGGCCACTGCATCACCCAGTTTAGCACCTCCCTTCATTCCCCCAGATTTTGGTTACGACCGTGATTGTGCGTACCCATTCCAATGGTCACAGAGGGGTCAGTGGGGAGGCTATAGAGGACAGAGGGGTGGGAACCGAAGATATATGGGACGAGGAAACAGGGGTGGTGGACGGGGGAGGGGTGCTTGTTTTGAGTGTGGAGCTGCTGAACATTGGCAAAGGGAATGTCCCTACCAGCCAGGGGAAGGTCAAAATATAGGGGCACCTGCGGAGGGATGGGGTCCTCGTAGAGGTGCACCTAGTGGTCGTGGTCAAGGCAGGGGGCCACATGGACCACCAACCCCACACAACCCGGGGCAAACACTCTCGTTTCCTTCAATGCAGGCGCCCGTGCTCTCAACATGGGGCCAGGAGGAAGATGCGGAGGAGTTTTGAAGGGGCCCCCAGAGAAACACCATGAGGGGGATGGCTGAACCCCTCATGGACATAGTGGTCAACGAAAAACCACTAAAAGCCCTGGTGAACACTGTGGAAAGACAGATAGTGAATAGATTAGACAGATCGTGAAAGAGCAGGGTATGAAAATTTTAAAAGCTGAATTAAAAATGGCCACCTGAAGCAGAACAGGCTTTTATCACATTGAAAGCACAATTGGCACATGTAGCTCATTTGAATTGTGCTGACTTCTCTCTAAGTTTCTTCCTAGATGTCTCCCAGCAGGTAGCACCAGGACCAGAACCTGTTCCAACACCCACTGGGTGGGTGTGACTGAAGACCTTCCGTAGGAGGTGGAGCGAACCACGGTGGTCCACACCATTGCGTGTCACCTCCCGAACATCCCATTGTGTCCGCCTAGCAGGAAAAGGCGACACATGGTATCATTTGTCTTTTTGTGTTGCTTGTGATCCCCCAGGCAGGTCTCTTGAGCAAACGGCTGTGGACCTGAGTTCTCAGGTCCAAGAGAGGGAAGGTGTTGAGAGTGACGTACAAAAAACTTCAGGAAAACTTCAACTTTTACAGGTCATACACAAGAAAGGTGACATTTTTTCAAGTCCACCCGAGGAACCTCTAGCGTACTGTGTAAGTGAAGACTGTGCATACGGAGCATGTATTGCAGTGACATTTAAAAACAGGTATAGGGTGGAGAAAGTGAGACAGCAAAACAAAAAATCAGGTGAATGTGCCTGATATCCCATGAGGAAGACGGTAGAACTATTTTTCACCTAATCACAAAAGTAAAATGCACTGACCTCCCCACATACGAAGATTTCACCAATAGTTTAAGACACATGAGAGACTGATGTGTAGAACATAGAGTGAGAAGTGTTTCTGTACCCCGGCTGGGGTGGGGTCTGGACAAACTAGATTTCCAAAGAGTCCAGAAAATCTAGAGTAAAGTGTTCACAGGAGTGGACATAGTCATAACCATATATTCATTATAAGCATTATAAGGGTATTTCATAAGCTTTAGATATGATTTTTCTACTTGATTTTTTAAATTTTCTACTTTTCTACAGATTGTTTAAAAAAAAATACTTAACCATGAGGCGGCAATAAAAAAGAAAGATTTTACCCCAACCCCGTATACCATTGCCCTGTTAGCAACAAACAAAATATCAGATGATGAGGAAGATGATGATGAGGATTATGTGTGACCTCTTTCAGAGGTCAAGAGAGGGATTGATGGATTTGATCGTTTAATCAGTTGCGTAATTGCATTATGCATTGCAATATGATTGGTTTTGTCTTGTTTGGAGGTGAAGTCATAATATTGTGAGTGTTTTGATGCATGCATTTGATGCCCAGGCTGTGTCCTGATGGGAATTGCTTGTAGCAGAGGAATGTGAGTTTGGGGGGAGACGGGGCCTCTTCGGCTGCAGTTGTTTAGGGGGTTGGGGTAGGTATCTGGAATGTTATTTCAGAAGTGTTTTACAGGAACAAGATAAGGCAGAAGTTGGTGATTGGTGAAAACAAGGAAGATCCTCCCCCCAGCAGAAGAGAGATCGGTGTGAAATAACAATAAATGCTGTGAATATGTGCTGTGGGGGTTGTTGTTCCTTGGAAGGACAGAGGAGTGTTGTCCAGCAACCCAGCGCGCTGTATTTTGATACTTTCTGACCAATAAACTTCAATACTTGTTAGAGATTGCCTTCCTTCAATTTTTGAACATGCAGGACGCCCTTAAAGTCCAACAATAGGGAACAAGGTAGACTTAGGCCGGAAATAAAATGTGTGCGTAAGAACAAAGTAAGGTCAATGTAAATGTTACATTAGCTTTACAATAATTAATAACCTATTCAATTATACATGAAAGTCGGCTGAGACTGTTTTGCGGGCTGTGCATGGTATTCTGTGCAGTGGGCTCATGGGATATGAGTATCTCAACTATCCATCGCTGAGTACTTCAGAATATGGGCGTTATCATTTCTCCCTTACTCTTTTATGAATAGTGACGATTCGAATATACTACTCTGTTCAAATAGGGTTTTCTTCTACTTCATAGTAGGTAAGTAGGCGTATTCAATATGCACGTCCAAATCTCAGAAGAAATGTTCCACCAACTTGGTATTTCTCACCTACTGTTTTGTAAATACTGACTATTCGGACATGCTATTCTTTCGTCTACTTCTTTATGCCTACTATTTAGTAAGGAAGTATGCCATATCGGATTCAGCCTAGATCTAAACAGAACATAACAGAATGTAACTTTGACAGGTTTATTGTGTTACAGTCACCTGCTGGACTTATTCTAGAAATTGAAAGAAATTGCCAGTTCAAGAGGGAGGGAATGGTCGAGTCCATGGGGTCGTCAACGATGTGTGAAACTGGGCCATCTGTCAGACACTCATTTGAAAATCTTGAATGAAAGGACTGAAACAAAGTCTAATCATTTTCTTAAACAACTCACTGATGCTTGGAGAGCTGAATCCTGATCACCGCCTTTTTGTCAAGGAGCCTAATCAAATTACTGAATGGAAAACGGTGTATAACTATAACTTTTCATCCCTGATGGTTACTGCTAACTCAAGGGAATGGCAGGAGAAGGGAAATCTTTGACTGTCTTTTAACACTTCTCATTTAGATACTTTTGATTCTGCTGGGAAGAAAGCTGCACATCTTTTGTCTGGTTTAATTTAATTTAGGTGGACTGCATTTATATGCATAATATCTCCCACAAAGGATATTGGTGGTCAATGTACAAGTGTCCAATTGAAAAACGTACTGTTGATTGACAATGGAGAATTGTTCATTCTGCTGCGTAATGGTAATTACGGAGAATTGGCTCAACTCTGTGATCCCAGCGGTGGCTGGCAGGCTACATAGCCCACAGGGCCTACAGGACCGCAAACTCTGGTAAGAGCAGAGGAGGGGGGCTTTGTGTTTACACCAATAACAGCTGGTGCACAGAGAACGAAATAACTCATACTTACTGCTCTCTGGACCTGGAATATTTGACAGTAAGATGTCGCCCCTTCTATCTGCCGCGAGAATTCATGGCAACAATGTGTCTATCCGGACAGAGTCTTTATTATATCAGGTGTTTTTAAAATAGCCAACCTAAAGATTGTACTACAAAAATTCCATCAGCATGTCCAGTGTCCTAGGAGAGATAAAAACACTCTTGACCATGTTTACAGCAATATGACGTAAGGATATAAGGCAACACCTCTCCCCCATCTGGGACTTTATGACCACATTTCAATGTTTCTGACCCCTGCACACAGAACACTTATCAACAGGATCACACCAACTTTCAGAACGAAAACATGGCCAGACGGAGCATCCCTGGATATGTCCTCAGAGACTGTGCTAGGGAGTTGAGAGAAACATTCACTGATATCTTCAACCTCTCTCTACCTTGCCTTACAGGCCTATTGAACACAGACCTATTGCACTAATACCTGAAATGCCAGGAGAGACTGATCGTGCAACACATCAAGTCTGCTCTGCCAACCGCATTGGACCCTCACCAGTATGCATACAGCGTCAACAGATCAACAGACGATACCTTTGCCACGACGCTCCACAGCGAATTGTGCCACCTGGAACATCAAGAAATATACGCACGGCTACTTTTTGTGGATTACAGTTCTGCATTTAATACCATTTCACCCAGCAGACTGTTTACCAAATTGTCAGACTTAGGTATACAGCATAACATCTACCTGTCGTTATCTCAGTCTTGTCGTGTCTTGTGTGAGTGTTTGTTTTGTTTAGTCAAACTCATGGAGAGCCTTTCTGACAGCTCTTCACGTGTTCTGTGTCTATGTCACTAGCCCCGCCCCGTGTCTCCCCGTCAGGCTTTCCCCTCACCGGGTTTCCATAACCTCATCACCGGCACTCCTTTAGCTTATCCCTATTAGAAGTCTCCCCTGGTTCCTTATTATTAGTCACCTGTCAGTTATTTCCCACTATTAGTTTCCCGCTATTTAATCCCTCTTGTTCTCTCGTCTTGTGTCAGACGTTGCATGTTATTTCCAGTGCTGACTGCCATAGCCAAGCATGTTGTAGTCTTGTCTTGTTATAACCTAGCCTTGTTAAATGAGTCTTCGTATTGCTCCAGTCCCTTTGCTCTCTCTGTTATTGTCCTCTGTGCTCTTCAGTGCTCGCTGGCGTCTTGGACCTCTGCTCTCTTCACTACCCAGCATTGTTCCACAAGGGGATACCACAGCCGTTCGGATTCTGCCAGCAGGTCGAAGTTTCTTCCCGCTGAGTTTACGCCTTGGAGGACTCAAGGGTTCCAGTTCGGATTCTTACTGATTCTCACCGTGAGTGCCGCTGGGTCGAGCCTTCTCCCCAGGGACTCACGTGGTTCCGGGTATCGAGGCCAAGTCGACTGGTGATTGTTGTGGACTATATTCAATAAAGACCTTTTTTCCCGCATTCGAATTCCTTCCCGAGTCATGACATCTGCCTATGGATTAAAAACTTCCTGACAAACCGGCCACAGTCAGTTAGAATGGACCCATACCAACCTACTGACACTCAGTACAGGAGCACCACAATGCTGTCCATTCCATTTCTCCATGTTATGGAAAACCACTGAGCTTTCCTGTAGCACAGTGGTAAGAGCATTGCGTTAACAACGCAAGGTTGTGGGTTCGATCCCAGGGGATTGCAAATACCTATGCAAAATGTATAGGATAAAGCAATGTAAGTCGCTTTGGATTAAAGCGTCTGCCAAATGCCTAAATGTAAATGTACACCTATGACTGCCCAACAGCAATACACCACCAAATTCGAAGATGATATGACGGTGGTGGGATTAATCACCAAAGGTGATGAAACTGCTTACAGAAAAGAGGTACTTGGGCTGACGATGTGGTGTGCAGAAAACAAATAAACTTTCAACACTAAGAAAACAAAATCACTTTGACTTCAGATTGGTCAAACACCCATGCAGCTTTAAATTTCTGGGCACACATATCTTTGAGAACCTCTCTTGGACGACAAACACTAGTAAAGAAGGCACAAAAGTGGCTGTATTTTTTAAGAGTACTCAGGAAGGCAAACCTGTCTCAGCAGCACTTGGTGTCATTTTAACACTGTTCCATTGAGACCGTCCTTTACATACAAAAAAAATTATATTCTAGAAGACAAACATCACTCAGCCCGTCACATATTCAATCTGTTACCATCTGGAAAATGCTACAGGTCCATCAGAGCACGCACAACCAGACTCTTAAACAGCTTTTTACCCCAACGCCATTTCCACACTGAACTCTGAGCTGAAAACATGCCATAATGTGCAAAAAAGTTGTAACTAGATTCAAAGTAAGGAAGGAAGGAGACGGGAACCGGCGAACATTTTAATAAAGTTTTAATAAAATAAACAAACAAACAAAAACACGGAAGTAAAATGCCGGCAGCCACCTCACGATCGACTGCCGGCCACAAGAACATAAATACAAACGTAAAACATGTCCTCTCTCGTCGACGGTCCGGTCGCTCGTTCTCTTATTCTCCCGATCTCCAACTTGATACGAGACCGGTGCACGCACAGCTGGCGCTCATTAACACTCACCGGCCTCGAATCACGGTCTCGCCCAGCCTACTCCACTACAAATCTCTTTATGTGCAATAATGTCTTAATGTACAATAACTTATAAGGTAACTGTTAGATTTATTTTCTGCATAAATGAATACAACACTAAATAGTTGGAGGAAGGATTTCCTTTTGGCTATTTAAGTGGGATTCCTTCTAAGCTAAACATTCTTAGTCGGACCTGCTATACCTTACTTGGTCATTCTATGAACCCATGGACACATGAAACCATCCAGATGTCTCTTGGTACCTATATAAAGACTTTTCTCAAATAAATGAGTTCAAAAGCTTGATGCCACTCTGTGTCTTGTTTTTTGCTCCCAAAATCTGCAGAAGAATTTCTCACAACATCCAACCTTTTTCTGATTTGGTTTTAAGGGTAATCAAAAACACAAAAAGAAACTGAGTGTGCGAAAGAAACCTGAAGTTTAACAACTGAAATCCGGAAGACATACTTGATAACTGTTTTGAAAACCATGCTAAAAGACGTTCTACAGGCTCTGGCATTATCACACAGGTAAGAGGTTTTTATATAACATTCCTGTGATATACTGTCGATGGTAGTTTCCGCACGTTTGTGATGGGTCTCTGCATTTGCCACTCTGTGACGTTAACCGAGGGCCAGGTTACGTCCTGAATAGACGAGAGGCACACGACGCGCCTATTTTGAGATATTGACTTTATTACATAATTGTAATATTTTCCTCATTCTAATATTTGCTTTGCTCATTTGTTGAGTATGGGACAAGAAATATTTAAACCACTACCAGCTGAAAAGCCGGTAGATTTTATGTTCAGAAATAACTGAATAACTGTGCGCATCGTATGAAATTTGGCAAAAAAAGAGAAAAATATTGAACCAAGGTCCCGAGCGTGTTAACCCTCTAAGTGCCAAAGTTGCAGAATTGCGACAAGACGTCATACTTAAAAAAATATGCTGTGGATCCTAATATGGTGTAATATCTCATTTTGTATCCCATACCACTAGATGGCAGACATGTAGTACTTCGATTCTAGACCAAAATGACGTCATGTTCCTATTCAAAGTATTTGAGCAAATAGCAGAACAAGTGAGCTATCGTGTCATCGAAGCGAAACCAGTTCAGTTTAGAGTGTCAGAGTAAATTGTGAGATTTGTTAGAGAAAATCACCAAATGGCTAATTAAAAGGTTGTACGGTAAGGTATTCCCCCATTCTGACTCTGAAGAGTAATATTTGTGTTTTGGAAATCACAATCTGTCGTCTAATGACCGCATGCATCCCGGTACATCTGTGCAGCACAATGGCGCCTGTGCAAGGCGCGAATGTTCACGAAGCACAAACGAGCGATCATTTCAACCCTTTGCCTAACGGAGATGGGGTGGCAGGGGTGAACGTGGTCATACTGTCCATAGGAGAGCTGTTGGTAGAGGGAGCTGATTGGGCAGATAGCTGGTCAACTGATCAAAAAATAGGCACATGCATTTTACTATGGCACAGTAATATAGTTATAATTTACTACAGTTACTTATAGTTTTACTGATGATTTCCTTTTATCCTCATCATTTGGAATGAACAACAACATGTAAATAAGTTCGAAAATCAATTCAATATCTACTATTTCCTGAATATTACTGATGAACTGATCAGAAAATTGTCCACTGTTCACATGCGTTTTACTAACATAAAGTATAGTTATATAGTAATAATTTAGTACTTTCTCCTGTTGTATAGTCTTTTCTGATCATTTGGAATGAGGATCAAAAGACAAAAAAATAAGTTCAAACATCAATTCAATATCTACTATTTCCTGAATATTATGAAATTCAAGATGGCCGCCCTGATGGCGTTATAATATGCAAATTAGATGAAAATATTTACACACCACATAAACTTTAGGTCATGCCCAACAATTACAGAAGATCTCTATCTTTAAGCCCTTTGAAGCCGCAATCTTTTGAAACCTAGATGACAAAATCCAGAATGTTTTGTTTCTCGTTTTAAACGTGTGTGGGAAGAAGACGTTCATATTCCAGTAAGCGGTGAAATGCCCTCATTGTTTATAAATACGTGCTTAAATATTATGAATCCTGATTTATCACGTTTGGTTCGTGTAACGACAGCAAATTTGCTGCAGCAAACTGTTGAAGATTTTTGCAAACGGATTCGTGAGTTAGATGCAGCTGGTGGTCTTAAGTCTTTTCTGTTTAAACTGAAACGGGAAGTTATAATGGCAGCTTCTCAACAGCAAATGGCTTCAGCGTCTGCTGAAAGCGTCTGCCAAATGCATAAATGTAACTGTAGATAAAACAAACTCAAGCACCACTACATGGCAGTGGTTCTGCTGATCAACATCAGGTGTCTTGGGTTAACATAATAATCCCAAACATGTTTAGGGGTGCCCACAGAGCGATTTCAGTCCAGATTCACAGTCAATGATTTGGTGAACTGCTCAGTGTAAATTTTGAAATAAATGGGATAGATTACTCATTTTTAATCAACACTGGTGCTACGTGATCATCTATTTCTACAAAATTTTATGAAGGGCATACTCTGTGCTCTGTTTGGGTTTCAGGGACTGAAGTTATTTGACACATGACATCTGCCATTAAGGGTAAAGGCACTTAATCATCTGCCTTTCTTTCACAAATTTGTAATTACTCCATATTCACCATTGAATCTTTTGGGCAGAGATCTCATGCACAAACATAGCATTGATATTGTATTTTCAGACAGCTCTGTTAATTTTTCTTGCTTTCAGATGTCAAAGATGCAACTGTGGAATTAATGGCACACTTCATGAGTAATGACGAACCAAAACAATTTAAATGCAACATTGCTGAGGTAAACCTAACGTTGTGGTCACAGTGTAAAGATGAATCAAGCTCTGTTGGTATACCCCCTTTACAAGGTGAAATTGATCACACAGAAGCCTGTGTATATGAAGCTATACCCATTGTCACCTGAAAAGGTTGGTGGTATTTAACTGGTAATTGATAATTTTTTGAATCAATGGGCTATTGTTCCTTCTCACTCACCTTACAATACACCAATCAATCCCATCAGGAAAGCTGATTGGACGAGTTGGCATTTGACACATCTTGAGGGCTATTATTTAATTCATTAATAATTATTCTGGCCTCGATTGTGCCTGATGTGCCAACTATTCTGAATTCTATACCACACAATCACACCAACTTCACAGTGGGGGATTTGTGTGCAGCCTTCTTCTCTATCCCCGTCAATGCAGATACTCAGCTGTTGTTTGCATTTACATTAAAAGGTGCACTGCCGACCTGCACATGTCTTGCCCATGATTTTGTTGACAGCCCAGCCGTCTTCTCCGCTGCGGTGAAACGTGTTTTGGACACAATAATTGCCCTTCCGTCTACGGTATGTGTCCTACAGTATACTGATGACATTTTAATTTCCGCTGAAGCTTCGCCTGACTGTTTGCAGGCCTCAATTGTTGTTTGCAATGTGCTTGCAAGCACTGGATTTAAGGCCTCGAATGACAAACTGCAGTGGGTTCCACACATTACCTGGGCCACATCATTTCACCAGGCCTGAAGGCCATTTCAGCTTAGAGGTTGCAGCTGAAAAAGACTATACGAACTCCTGAAACTGTGACAGCTACAAAGTTTTTGGGGGTTGGTGAACTATTGCCGTGCATGGATACCTGACTGTGCGTATCATGACAAAGGTCAACGATGTCTCATTCAACATGGCATGGGTCCGAGGGACTCGTTGCAATGGACTTCTGAAGCAGAAGAACATTGAGGTGTAGAAAGCTGTGGTGAAAATTGGCATCACCTGCGCTCCTGCAGTGGGGCTACCAGACTATTCAAGGCCATTTCACTTGTATGCGGGGAGGCTATGGGTGTCGCAATGGCCGTTTTGACCCAAGAGCATGAAAAGAATAGTTGAGAAAAATGTTTTATCAAATATTTTGATTTTATGCACCTATCACCAGGTGCGTGTTACTTTGCACAATTTGAAGACACAGTACATGACGGCCCGGTCTGGCTATGAAGCAATGCTGCTTGCCACAGAAAATGCAACCATTAAGCCCACTTCGGTTTCTAGCCCAGCAATTCAGTCACTGTATGGCTTATCCACATTGAAAACTGAAACTGGACCTTGATATTGAGTGCTTCACTTTGGCCAGGGTCGATCTGAAAAATACGCCCCTGGATGGGGGGCACTTATATGTAGATGGTTCATGTTCAAGACCGTCTGATGGAGTTTCTCTCAGTGGATATGCCATTGTGACACAGGAGGGTGAGAGGGTGGAGCATATTGCCTTAACCATAACTCAGTATAGACTGCAGAAATAATTGCATTAACAAGAGCCTGTGAGTTAACAAAAGGCAAAAGAGCCACCATCTATACAGATAGCAAATATGCTGAGGGTTCGTTCAAGACTTCACCCAGACATGGGCTAAATGAAATGTTCAGACATCTGAGGGCAAACCAATAACACAAGCAGAGTTGGTTGGAGATTAATTACTAGCTGTAATGTTGCAATCTGAACTGGTTGTAGTGAAGGTCAAGGATTTGAACATTTTGCAGTCAACCCACACAGGGAGACGTGAAACATTGGTCAGAAAATGGATGCGCCCCAGATGCTAACGGTTTGAGAAGAGATACAAATGGCAGAATCGCATTACCAAAGCTGTCTTTGGTGATATTGCTAAGACATTACCACTGTTTTTTGCACAACAGCGCGTCTAAAGTTACACAGATCATTAATCGCCTGTTTTGTATACAATCTATTAGCCATAGATTGGCACTATAATATACCCTACAACCTGCAGTCGTCAGGGGTGGTTGAACAAACACATGGAACAATCAAACATACGATCACGAAAGCCTATATGGAAACAAGCAGGAAATGGCCAGATATGCTACCAGCTGTATTGGCAGAAATGAGAATGACCACATCCTCAACAACAAAATACTCACCATTTGAGATTGTGATGGGTGAACCTTTCCCGACCCCTTAGTTCAAAGTTCACTGTAATACAGTTCAAAGAAGGGAAGGAAGGAGCCGCGAACCGGCAAACATTCATAAAAGTTTAATAAAAAATAAACAAACAATAATACGGAAGTGAAAGAATGTAGACTTCTTATGTCCCCTTTTCTAAACAATATTCTCCGGTTGAAGAGTCTAATCGACTGAACACACAGAGTTTCAGGCCTGGAGACAAAGTTTGACACAGACACAAGTGCTTGTTCAATCAGAGTCCAAAGTTTATTATTTTAGGACTAATACTTGTAAGTTTGCATCAGGAGGCGTCATATAAAACCACCAAAACAGTGGAAAATCACCAGACTTTCTGTTTAGTCTTTCCTCCTGAACAATCAGATATGATTTCATATTCAATATTACAATAACAAAACAATTGTCCATAGGCTTCATTAGGAACCTTGAGATGGAGAACAACAGATACTTATATCAACATAAGACAGCATAAGACATGATACAACTTTCACAGAGGTTAAACAACAAGAAAGTAAGGCACATCTTATGTGAATAGAAGCTAATATTAATAGGAATGAATACGAATGAATACATATGTTATATGAACTTTGTATTAAACACAGATGCAATATTTGTAGAGGACAGGACGAAATCCAGATTCTCACAGGAAGTAAAAGACCGGCAGCCACATCACGGTCGACTGCCGGCCACAAGGACATAAATACAAACTTGACATATGTCCGGGCCCGGTCCTCTCTCATTGTACACTCTGCCGCTCATCCTTTTATGCTTCCGATCTCCACCGTGAGAGATCCGGAGCCGGTGCAATGCGCAGCTGACACTCATTATCACTCGTGTTACCGGCCCTGCGTCATTCCCTCACAGCTCTCGTCCCGCATTGCTCGTCAAAGTCGCGCAGGCGTTTTTTCCCTTGGAGACATAGAGGTGATCCTGGATGACCATGTGATTTTCCTTATTGATAAAATAAATTCTGTGTGTGCTGATGTTTCTCTTTCTCTCCCTATTCCATAAGATAAGTCCACCCATAATTTAGTGTCAGGCCAACAGGTGCTGATTCGGAGTTTGAAACCGGTCGCCATGGGGGAACCGAGATATCTGGGGCCGGCTGTAGTTATCACGGTAACCAGAACTGGAGTGCTAACGGATTATCAACCACAGTGGATTCACGCATCCAGGCTGAAGCATCTACCAACATCCGCACCACCAATTGACACTGTAGGGCCTAAGAAGCCTGCCCAAAGTGTGTGACAGGGCACTGGTGAGAGGGCTTGCGCCAGACAGGAAAACCTTGTTCTTGTAGCAGGCAAGGGGGCCACCTGTCTGTTGAACAAAGGGCCTCTGGAAATTTTGCCCCATTTATAGTTTCCTGATCACCTCTGAAGGTTCCCCTGCCACATATTTCAGTCTAAATTGTCCAATATGTCAGTCATATGTCTGGTATTGATCCTGGCCAGTGCACAAGCAATTAAATTAATAGATGAAGATGATTCATGGTTAGATCATGTCGATCCATCACATTCATACGCTACAAACATGTGGTGGAGATTGGCTAATCACACCGTAAAGACAAGTGACATGAAAGGTAATTGTTATGTATGTACTTTATTACCACGTAGTTCACACTCTACTGGATGTAAATATGGGGAAGTTGGAACACTATATAGATTGTGTAAAGTCTGCAGTTACTCTACTTCTCGACGTACAGAAATGGCAATTTCCAGTACATTGTTTCAATCCTGAGAAATAGTACAAATAAGTTAATCATGAATATGGATACTATCCAGCAAGTTGTATCTCCTATGGGGACAGTAATACCCATGCCAAAGGGACTATGGTGTGTAGAGAGAAAGACTGAGGGAGAAAATAAACAAGGACAGATCCCATTGTCACTCTGCAAGGAGGTGTGGAATACCTCAACGGCTGGAGAATGCTGTTTAAATTGCCTATTGGAATACGTGGATGGAAATCCACAGATGAATAAAATTCAGTGTAAAGCGCAAGATGGGTTAGGATTGGGTATGATGAACACACAGATAGCTTGGAGACGAGCTAATTCCACAGCCCAAAATTATTGCTTGGAATATTGTAGGCCAAATATTCACAGCCATCCGTTCGTGCCTTCAGACAAAGGCACAAGAATATCAGCCGATTGGTGGTGGTTGTGTGGACATAGAGTGTACACAGCGTTGCCAAGAAATTGGACAGGAGGTGTGCTTTGGTAGAACCAGGAAACACAATAATATTCAATTACAATCAATTCAAGTTTATTTATATAGTGCTTTTCAAAATGTGCATTGTTCCAAAGCATCTTCACAGGGGCAAACAGGAAAAACAGAACAGGTAAAACACAGCACAGTGCATGGTGTTTATAGAACGAGCAAGTCTCTCCAGTCTCCCAGTGAGCAAGCCAAAACTGCCTTGCAGTGGCGAGGAAACCAAACTCCAATGATTGATTAATGGAGAAAAAAAAACTCGGGAGAAGCCAGGCTCAGCCCGGAGGGCCAGATCGCCTCTGACGTGTCATAGCTGCACTCAGTGACCCCAACCAAAAACCCAGAGCAAATATCCACGAGGAAGAGGGAGACCCCAACATCCGCAACCCAGAAATTCCCACTCTCCGAAAACCATGCAGGTTCAACCTGGTCCCATACAATTAGATTAGATTAGATTAGATTCAACTTTATTGTCATTACACATATACAAGTACAGTGTAACGAAATGTAGTTTAGGTCTAACCAGAAGTGCAATTAGCAAGTGCAGGATATACAGTGTGAATAAATACAGAATACAATATTAGGAAAATACTATACAATGGGCATGTACTATGAAAATATGACAGTCGGTATGTACTATGAACAATATAAACAGAAGGATATATACTGTGAACAATAATGTACAGGTGGTTATGAACAGATAACAATATAGACTATACAATAGTGCAAGTGACTTGAGTGTGCATTAGTTACAGACATTAGCTATTAAAGTTACAGTGCAGTACATGAGTTAATGCAGTTATTGAAGTTATAGTGCAATACACAAGTAGATGCAGTTATACATTTACAGTGCAGTAGATGAGTTAGTGCAGTTATTAAAGTTACAGTGCAGTAGATGCGTTAATGCGGTTATTAAGGTTACAGTGCAGTAGATGAGTTAATGCAGTTATTGAAGTTATAGTTCAATAGATGAGTAGATACAGTTATTGAAGTAATAGTGCAATAGATGAGTAGATGCAGTTATTGAAGTTATAGTGCAGTAGATGAGTAGATGCAGTTAGATACTGATGCAGATACAACAATCAACACCAGAAAACAGAGGAACAACCAGGGAAAATAGTAATGGGATGTTTGGCATGCTTTATTCCTCTGTTGTCCGACTTCGACCACAAAACAAGAGCAAACCGGACCCACACAGCCCTCTCAAATGAATCCCCCCAACCATATCCAACGAGATTCCTTCAAATGGCCCTCGTACATCATGGCCTTCTAATATTCACCACCCTCTGAATTGTCTCTATCTCTCTCTCCTCTCCACTGATAGCCGGTGTGTGGTGAGTGCAATGGCGCCGTTGTACTGTGGCTGCCGTCGCATCATCCAAGTGGAAGCTGCACACTGGTGGTGGGTGAGGAAAGACCCCCCACATATGGGTGTACAGCAACACACAATAAAGCGCTATATAAATGCCTCATTCATTCATTTCATGATGAAGGCGGCTCTCCTAGTGGCGCTTGCCTCCATCAAGAGGGTAGGGGATCTGCATGCCGTCTCTGTGTCCAATGAATGCCTAGAGTTCGGGAACAAAATACCATGATCAATGTATATGCTCCTTTCAACGCTAGAGAAAAAAAAGTGAAAAGAAAAATTGGCTGACACACTTGGTGGATGTGATTCTGAAGATTTTCTTTTTCTGGTTGGAGACTTTAACTGTACAGTCAGTAATTTAGATCACAATCATGTTGACCACATATGTCAGCTTTCCAGATGTAAGGCGTGAAATGCATGGGGATTATAGACAGTATTCTTGGTCTCATTCCTGGGGAAATTATCTTTCAATAGCAAGAATTGACAGGATATACTGTTTTAAACATCAATTTCAGATTTTTAGTTCTTCTAATATCCCTCTGTGACGAGTAAGGCGGGACTAGAGCCATGAGGGAATGTGTGACACGAGTAATAATGAGTGTCAGCTGTGCATTGCACCGGCTCCGTATCTCACACGTTGGAGATCGGAAGCATAAAGGGACAAGCGGCAGAGTGTACGACGAGAGAGGACCGGGGCCGTAGATGTGTTTAGTTTGTATTTATGTTCTTGTGGCCGGCAGTTACCGTGAGGTGGCTGCCGGTATTTCACTTCCGTATTATTGTTTGTTTATTTTTTATTAAACTTTATTGAATGTTCGCCGGTTCCCGCCTCCGTCCTTCCCTACTTTGAACTGTATTACACAGGTACCAAAACCCGGGAGGAAGGAGAGACATGCTGTCGGAGAGCCCTCGCTGCTGAGGAGGGCGGAGGAGGATCGAGCCGCTCACCGAGCATCCAGTACCACCGCATGGCTCCGCGAGGTAGAGCCTCTCGGCTGGGTGAGGACCGAGCGACAGTGTGTCGGGGAAAAGGGCCAGCAGATGTGTTTTGTTTGTATTTATGTTCTTGTGGCTGGCAGTCGACCGTGAGGTGGCTGCCAGTCTTTTACTTCTGTATTATTGCTTGTTTATTTTTTATTAAACTTTATTGAATGTTCGCCGGTTCCCGCCTCCGTCCTTCCCTACTTTGAACTGTATTACACACTCCTGTTAGATTTTCAGATCATTGTTTGTTTTGTTGGAAAGTTCGTATTAAATCATTTTGAAAAATGATTCATGGTTTTCTGGATGCATTGAAGATTGTGATTACAGCAGTTTGAGTCAATTCAGCAATGGTGGGATGTAGGGAAAATTCTGATTCAATAATTTTGTACACACATTATATAATTCCAAAATTATGGTTAGGGTAATGGAGGACTCTGAAATGGAGATTATTAATTACAAATGTTAAGTGATTTCTATCATGATCAAAGCCTTTCTCAAATAAGAGCATGGCAAATGGTAAAGCTCCAGGCATTGATGGAATTTCAATTTTATTTTGTTTAAAAAAACAGAGCATTTTAGTGCCAGACTTGCTTGCGGTTCTTTATTAGAGTCTTGCTGGAGGGCATCTCCCGTTGACTTGCAGAAGGGCCGTTCTGAAATTGCTTCTTCCCTTACAAAAGACAGAGATTTAAGTTATATAGGCAACTGGAGACCCGTTGCTATACTCTGTGCTGATTTGAAGGCCCTTTCTAAAGTTTTAGCAAATATATAAAAAAAAGTAAAGATCAGTCTTATTGTATTCCGGGAAATTAGATTTTTGATAATAGAAATTTTAGTTCTGCAAGCATATTTGGTTTTAACTCATTCGCCGCCAGCCTCTTTAAAAAAAGTTGCCAGCCTACGCCACCGTTTTTAACATTTTCATCCAACTTTAATGGCTCACAGTAAATGTTCTGTAAAGGACATATGGACAAACAATATGTCAAATGGAGGAACAGAGTCTCAGCTTTCAAGCAAAAGAAAACGTATTCTTCTATCTTCATTTGTTCGTTTTTTATCACTCCGTAGATGTGGGTAGGTTTTTTCAAAAATGCATCATTTTGATTAAATAGCTGAGATAACGTTTTTTGTCAAAGATTCCGCCCAGACTACATTCAGAACAATCATTAAAAAACGCTAAAACATATACGTTATAGGTTCTGGGATTCTGTACTTTTCCCCAAAGGTGTGTAATAGCGCCACCTGCTGTAAAACAGTAATAACACTGATTGCCGTAATAACTCGTCTTTGGCGGGGAACCGTTTTTTTATAAATGACGAGATAACTCGTCAATGGCGGTGAAAGAGTTAATTGTGGTGTAATTTCCTTAGATCAGTAGAAGTCTTTTGATCGGGTGGAACACAGTTACTTATGGAATACTATGGATGCTTTTAACTTGTCCTGAAATAAAAAGTTCTTTATTGGGATATTTAGAGTGTGTTAAGAATCAACAGTGGTTTAAGTGCGCCTTTCAAAGTAAATATACCAAACAATCTGTGCAGCCCAACATTAAATTGAACACGTCTGCTCCTGAAGTCACTGATTAGCCTCTTCAGGTGTTTTATCAGAGTTGAGGCTAAACTTGGCAGGAAAGTGGTTCTCATGGGCCAGAGTTGAAAATCACTGCTCTATTGTGAATGATTTTGGAAAGCTGTTATCTGTAAAGGTTAATTGGAAAGAGCTCTAGCCTGTTAGTAGTAGGAGAGTGTGGGCTTTGATAGGCCCCAGTTCCCAAGTGATTTCTGTTGGAACAAAAGAGGTTTTAAGTATTTAGGGTTCTTTTGGGGAGAGATGGATATGAAACAGAGAGGTTAGGAAGGAATTTCGGAAATGGTGGGAAGGTTTAAAAGTGGAGATGGCCTTTGCCACTGATGTCATTAAGAGGTAGAGATCATCAAGAGTGTTTATCATCAATGATTTGACAGTTTCCGTGCTCTGGCATAAACTTACAGTTTTAGAACCTCCAATTGTTGTTTTAATGAAAGTTCAAAGATTGATTGTAGCCTTTTTTTAGGATCATTTACATTGGATTTCCTCAATATGTTTTTTTTTACTGAGAAACCTTGGAGGTTAAGGTTTATGCATTTAGCTAGTAGAAAATCTGCTTTCAGAATACAGTTTGTTCAGAAATTTCTATATGGAAGTAAGACACATTTTAGCAGGACTTCAAAAAACTTATTTAAAAAAACTGAACATTTGGGGTTAAAGCAAACTGTTTTTCTGTTGAATTGGAATAAATCATGCATAAGAGAAATTCCTTTATTTTATTGTAGTGTTCTCAAAGCTTGGGACACTGTTGAATGGACAAAACTGTTGAAAAAAAAAGACATATTTAATTTGGTTATTAGAAGAGCCAAGTTATCCACGGACCGAGAATGGATTTTGAAAGAGATGGATTTCAAGGAATGACAGAGACTTTTATCAGAGCTCATGTGGTCACAGTAAGAGATTTGGCCTTGTGGACAGGTCCGGACATGGACAATGTGGATGATGTGACTGAGAAACTTAGTGTTCACTCAGTTCATAAAGTTGGACAAATCATACAAAGATTTTGGGATTCATTAACGGAAAAGGAAAAGATAGGTTTGAAAAACTTGTACTGACCCCTTTCTATTTTGGAGGTAATACCAACGACTACGGATTACGACTCTTTGCCTTTGTGGTATTTAAAAAATTATACTAATTTCAAAGTTTTAAATCATGTGGTTGGGGGGGGGAATCTTTACACAATCTGTTTTAAAATGTTGAATAAAGATCAATTGAAAAATAGAGCAGACATGCCCTGGAGATCCTATCTAAGAGTAGAGAATGAATAGAGACCGGTTTTGAAAGCACTTTATAAGACACTGTTGACTAGAGGGGTTAGGGATATTCCACAGAGAGTCTTCCATGGTATCATTCGTGTCAATGCTTTTGTGACAGTCTTGAACTCAGATGACAAATGTCCTTTTTGCGATTGAAGAAATAACTATTTTCCATCGGTCCTTAAATGTGATTTAAAACTGTTAAATTATCTTCGAGATTTCTTTGTTTTCTTTGTGACGGTTATAGGATGTATCCCGCATGTCTTGTTTCCATGACTCCAGGTATTCACTTTGGCTTATCAATGGAATGTCTGCGTTAAGTCTAAAGAGTACATCAATGGGGAGCCTAGGGGAGCAACCAAAAAAGAGTTGAAATGGTGAGAAGCCATTCTTGTCATTTTTGGTGCAATTGTACGCATAGATCCACTTGTTCTATGAGTCTTTCCAATTTGACTTCTGTATCCCTGTGAGGGTTTTCAACATTTGAAACAGTGTTACAAAGTCCTGTTAAATCGCTCTACCTGCCCATTTCCTTGGGTATGGTAGGGAGTAGTTCGCGATCTTGTGATTCCACTTTATTTTTGCAGTTGTTCAAAAAGCGGATTTTCAAACTCACTCCGAAATCATTGGAGAGTTTATCTGCTACAGTCTTGCCAGATTTTGACGTCGTTGCATAGACCTGTGCATATCTTGTAAAATGATCAACGATGACAAGGACTGTAACACATCTCAATAAAATCGAAGGAAGGAGTCGGGAACCGGCAAACATTTAAACATTTAATAAAGTAATATAACAGCCGGCGGCCCCTCACGGACGACCGCCGGCGAACTTAACATGAACATAAATATAAATACAAACATAACATAAGTTCGGGCCCGGTCCTCTCTCTTCGACGGTCCGGTCGCTCGTTCCTTTTATATGCTCCCATCTCCTACGTGATTCGAGGCCATTGTGCGCACAGCTGGCGCTAATTCACAATTACTCACCGGACTCGAACCACGGTCTCGCCCCGCCTACTCTACTACAAGGACATATTCATATCCTCCTTTGAATTTTTCTAAGCGAAGAAAATCCATCAAGACCAGTTCAAAGGTAGTTATGATTGGCTTAAGAGGCGCTTTCGTCTCTCGACACGGTTTCATTTGCTTAATGCAGGGGCAGGTTCTCAACACATGATGCTAAATGTCACATTGCATGCAGGGCCAGAAAAAGCGATCCCGAATCAGACTTGTTGTCTGGTCAACACCCTGATGTCCCATCCCGTCATACAATTGTTCCAGTGCAATCTTTCAGAATTATGTTGGCAATACAAGTGGAGTTTCCTGTGATGTCTTTCTTCGCAGAATACCATCCTCGTCCAACATTAATTTATCCCACACTCTCATTAGACGTTTGGCAGCTGAACTTAAAGATCTCCATAGTTTCGAAGGGGGCTTCACTCGAGACAGCAAGTGAATGAGAAAATGCAAGTAAAAAGATAACGACTCAATGTCTTTATCCTTCTTCTAAGCCCTTCTTTGTTCAGCATTAAAGGCACAGGCGCTAATTAGTGCTGCTGAGTCACAATAATTATTTATAAAACGCATTGAATTACTTTATTTTATTTTATTAAAAGTTCAAGTCACTGTCAAGTCTTCCAATTTAACTCAAGTCAAGTCTCAAGTCACTTTCTCTCAAGTCAAAGTCAAGTCATTTTCTTACTTCAATCAAGCCAGCCACAAACAAATTGTGACTCGAGTTGGACCTAATTTATGCATGTGTACTAATGGTTGACTGGAATGATACAATCCTTATCCGGTGCGTGTAGAACGAGCCCTGTTGTCTAGTAAGTGTACCAATACTGTCACCTTCTGGAAAGGTCATGCAAGAGAACTTTGTAGAGAGGCATTTTCCTATTATTTTTAATTACAGAGGTGACCATTCAAGAGGGAAAGCTAAAAGAGGGTTTGTTTCACAAGCAAAACACACGGTTCCGCAGATAAAAACAACCGAACTACAGATTTATGTTTTATCTAAACCCGCTGCTTCGAACAAGCCCAAATGAACACCAACTGATTCAGAGGAGCTTGTGCTCGAACATGCCGGACTTGGCAAGAGGCTTGTCACTTTTAAAGAGTCTGCTAATCATGATAATAATTCAGTTTATTATAACATCTTTTGAGTAAATTATCATTTATAAAGACCCACTAGTCATTTAGAAAAATATTACAAAATTGAAAAGTGTAAAATATTTATTTTATGTTCATTAGATTTTTGCTCAGTTGGAAGAGGAGTTTCTTGATGTTTTACAAAGCCACTGGTACTCTACTCATTAAAAAAAAAGTTAATATATTACAAAGTGATATACTTATTGTCTGAATAATAAAAACTTGTTTGGTGTTTGTAATGCATGTAAATTAAGTTTGTAAAAAGTGGAAGTGGTATTACTGTTTTAATATTTTTTTCAAAAAGGTGGAAGTGGACAACTGTGGGGCGTATGACATGAGACAACCAAGGTTGGAGTTGAAAACAATCCCCGGAGGGTGGTTTATTGATAACACACGTGGAAAATTGTCCCGCAACACCACAAATCCATCAGGATGCCAGTGAGAAAACTCCAGTCCCGTGAGGAAGAGCTTTAAGTGTTCGGTGTCTGTGCTCATGGGGTAGATTCGATCCGCTTCTAGCCGTCCGTCGGTCGTCAGGTACTTGATTCTTGAAACAGAAGAGAAAGCGAAACAGTGTCAACAGCATCAACCTTGTGGAGATGTAACTCACTGTTTCTCCTCTCTTCCTGGGTTTTATATCCTCCGGATATCTGCCTCAGATGCTGACGATCGACAGGTGCCGTCACTGATTTCCTCCGTAACCATTTCGATGCTGATTGGGTGCGGGCCAACTCGTCACAACAACGAAAACTGTCAATGATTCTAACTGATGTAGAGGGTTACACTTTGTGGGCACTAAAATCTTACTTCAAATCTTCCATGTGCTTTACGTGGTTCCAATCCAGGAAGCACTTTATGATGTTTTATTAACAAGGTTCGGGAGGAGCAATTTGGCTGGCTTTCGATTAGAATAGTCAAGTCGCCTTTTCTCTATTCTCTGGGATGTATCAGTATACCTGACCAGTGCTTAAGCGCAAGATCTCCCCCGTCTCTTACCCCAGACCCCAGCCGTAAATGATAACTATGTGAACGTAAATCGTGTTCGACACATACAGATTTGCAAAATAATTTGAAGATATTACAGCATTTGATTGCTTACTTGAGAATGTTTGGGTGACGGTGACATGCTCACTCTCTGCTCCTGCATACAGCTAGGCATCATGCACACGCTAGTTTCACACCTTCTGCTAGCTCAGGTATCGCCTACACAAGAATTAATCACTGTCCACTTTAACTCGTAATGGTTGTTGTAAAACTTTACTAAAAATAATTCAACTTCAGTTTCCATGAATGCCAAGGTCTCTCTTCCTGCTAGGTCATCGTGACTATTAGGAGAAGGCCTATTTTCATCATGTTCGAAAACATCTTCTGTTAGCACTTCCTCTACCCTGTGTGTGAGTGAGATTGTATAGTTTCAGCAAAGTGAGAACGAGTGGAAAAAACAAGACGGACATAACGACCGGAGACCTCGTGGCCTTTTGACATGTTTTAATTATTATTACATTACACCCATGTCATCTTTGATAATCTATAGGACTATATGTCCTGTCTCATGACTCCAGAAGTGTCTGAGAGCTTTGTGTTCTTGTTTATCTATTTGATTAACAATCATGTGAGCTTGATACACCCAAGTTATTAAGTTGTTCGTTGACTGCTATCTTAAATACTACTGCATTTTGAAGGCAGGTGGGCCTGTGGAATACCTTGAGAATGCTGAAGCTGTCTTCTGCTGTCAAAACTACAAAAAATTTTTATTTACTAAATTTTCTTCGATGAATGGCACTCCTGACTTCTTGTGTTCATTCATCATAACTGGTCTACGGGTCTTTTTATGTAAACCCCATACAACTCAAACCGCCCGCGACTCACTTCTGGTTACAAAACACAAAAATCTATTTTACACCTTTCCGACCAACCGTTCACCACAGCAATCGCCCCTGCATGGTCCTCCCCATCATTTTCCCCACTTCCACAGCAGAGGCACTCCAGCAGGGATGTTCTTATCCCTTCCCAACTGCCGCAGCAGTAGCCCTTCTCCGAGGCCAATGCAGCCTCTACTTCCTTCGCTCCCCCAGGAAACTTAACCTTTACTCCAGACTGCCACAGTAGTGCCTGCTTCACTAGAAGCCTCATTTTACTTCATCATCATAACAGACACTTTCGCCACCATAGAACCCGCAACGGTGGTCTGCTACAAGCTGGGCCATCACATTGCCAACTCAAGCCAGCTTCTTTTGGGGGATACAATGCTCCGGCTGCTGTCCCACACCAGTTGCACCTTTTTGGGGGTATGCTCAGGGTTCGGGCACACACCGGTCTCGGGGCCTTCTCTCCGGTCAAGGGGTGGGTGCTCCGAGGAGGCGAATCACAATTAGAACAGGAACAAGGACTAACTACTTAGTGGCAGATTGGGGGTATAAAAGTACAGCAGCTCTGACAGATATCTAGTGGCTTGGTTGTGTTAAGACTTGAAAACCAATACAACAATTTTAAAAACAATTCTGGGTTGAACAGGCAGCAAGTGGAGGGCATGCAGAATAGGTGTGATGGGGTCATATTTGCGGCATTCTGAACCAGTTGTAAGGGGATGATTTGTGACTGAGCAATACCACAATACAATGAGTTGCAGCAGTATATGCTTGAAGTGATAAAAGCATGGACAGCACTAACATTGTAGCGTTTGAAAAGAGTTTGTTTTTTGACAGCAAACGGAGTTGGTAGAAGCTGGAGCCAAATACAGAGGATATATACTTGTCTTATTTAAATGACTCATCAAAGTGGACACCCAAATTGCGCAAACAAGTAGATCTGAAGCATGATAAGCTGCCCAGATCTAGGGTGGGAGCCTGAGAATGAGCAGACATGTTTTATCTCATGTAACGTATGAAATACTTAACCTAGCCAGATTTTAACCACAAATATGCACCTTAACCAGGGTACTCAGAGCTGAAGGACCATTCCTGTAAATAGGTAGATAAATCTGGGTATCGTCTGCACATCCATCTGGTCTAACAATCTCCACTAGAGTAACCACCTGCTGGGCTTCTTTGTGTTACTGAATAAAAGAATCCAAGTTCATCAAACCTCTGACTAAGTCCTGTGAAATTCCAATGTTTGCTGACATTGCAGTAATAAAGGGGATTTATTGACGACAAAAAAATGCAAATACACAATGTCTAGCGGAGGGTATCCAGTGCATAAGTCACTCTTGAAAGTAGTCTTTCAAGAACTTGTTGTCTCACATAGTCCTACAATGCATTTAAACAAATAAAGAACAGTTTTTAAATAAAACAAAATAGGATCAAAATAGGATATGAGCCTAACGGGTACCATTTTCAAATAGACAAAACCAAAAAAAAGGAAACATTGAAATATTACAAAACATTTTTTGCTTTTATGTACAATAGCATTCGTTAGATGCACTACAGATCAGTGGTGGATTCACTGATTCTTTAAAGATTCAAATCAGTAGCACTGCCATTCTTGAGCTTTCTACTTAAAAATGTCCCACGAATTGGACGACCCTGTCATATCACACATAGTGCTGCTAATTACAGCAAAGAAAATTAAATCATAAATTTGCTTCTTTGTAGGAAAATAAGGGACAGTATCACTATTTGTCAGAGAAGTTTCTCTGGTTAGCCTCAGATGTTGAGTTGAGACAGAGAGACTTAATTAATAATTAGATTAGTTATTAGTTATAAGATAGTTATTAAATAATTAGATAATTAATTAATAACATAATTAACAAGGGGCAGGTGTGGATAATGAAATACTAATGGGAAGGTAACAAGGAAAAAAGATGGCAGGAACAAAGACGCAGACCAGAGAGAGAGTATAGCAAGTTGGTAGGATCTCTATCTCTCCCTCCACGCACAACCTAAGGCTATGTAATGACTCTGCCCCAAGACCAAGAATTAACATGACATGATAGCGGAATCATGACACACATACACACACACTGTGTGGTTGTATAAGAGAAGCACACATTTGAGATAAAAGAGAGAAACACAGATCAAACATTATACAGACTATTATTCAAATACGTAATAATAAATAAATTAAGCAGAATGTTACATTTTGAAGTTATATTATTAGATCCAAACAATTACAATGTCAACAGCTTCCTGGCCAGGCAAACATTGCAAAACAGTATGCAAACGTGGTGAGGAACCCAAGACTCCAATAAAGAAACAAAAACACGGGAGAACCCAGGGCCAACCAGGGGAACCAGTTCCCTTCTGGCAAAAAATGCAGCATTTGTACAGGCTCGACAGTGCTTTCACGACTAGCCTAAAAAAAGAAAACAAGCACCGTAAAAATGTAGATAAAAGGTTTAAAGTTATCATTAACAATCTAATAGCAGTTGACATTTTTGTAGCGAGGACTTGAGGGGTCGCCGCTTCCCTCTCAGCTCTTCCACCAAGTCTGAGCATGGACTGCTTCCTGCTCGCTGCGGTAGAGACAGCTGAGAGTAGAGTACTGCTCTACACTCTTTGATGCAGCAAGTACATCATTTGTTGTTGGAAGTGTTCCTGATTCAGGTTGATCTACCTAATGCAGCCTTAACCCTCAGAGGATGTATAACTGAAGCAAAGTGTATGCAAGTGTTGAAAAGATGCGTCTTTAGTCTAGATTTAAACTGACAGAGTGTGTCTGCCTCCCGAACAGTACAAGGAAGTCTATTCCAAAGTTTAGGCGCTAGATTGGAAAGTTATCTACCACCTGCACTTAATTTTGAAATTCTAGGTATTACCAACTTTGTAATAGACCCACAGGGCAGCCACCTAATAGTGTGTTACAATAACCTAGTCTTGACGTCATGAAAGCACAAATTAGCTTCTCTGCATATGATAGTGACAGCATATGACGTAGTTTAGATAAGTTCTTCAGATGGAAAAACATGGTTTTACAGGTTTTGGCAACATGGCTTTCAAATGAAGGATTACTATCGAATAAAGCAAGATTCTTTGCTGACGACAAGGTTTTTATGGAACATCCGTCAATAGTTTAACAGTATTCTTGGTTGTTACGTACAGCAGTTTTCGCTCCAATAAGAAACACTTCTGTTTTGTCCGAGTTAAGTAAAAAAACGTTGTAACTCTTCGATTGTTTTTATATCGACTTTGCATTCCATTATTCTGTTAAACTGCTGTGTTTCGTGAGGCATTTAAGGAAATATAAAGTTGACTATCATCAGCATAGCAGTCAAAGTTAACTCTGTGAAGCTCCTGGAGGTAGCATGTATAATGCGAAAAGCAGAAACCCCAAAATTAAGCCATGAGGTACACCGTACTGGAGAGTCAGAGCAGTCTCTGTACTGTGATGTGCTCTGAATCCAGACTGGAATTCTTCATTGATGTCATTCCTTTGGAGGAAGGAACATAATTTAATTGAAATTACTTTTTCAAGTACTATAGAAATGAAAGATGGATTCGATATAGGTCTGTAACACGTTCTTTAGGGTCAAGTTGTTGTTTTTTACAAGAGGCCTAATAACAGCCACCTTATATGCCTTAGGCACTTGTTCTAGTGTCAGAGATTAGGTAATAATGCTAAGAAGAGGATCTCTTATTTCTAGGAGCATTTCTTTCAGTAGATTTTTAGGTATAGGGTCTATTCTGCACATTGTTGAAAACGTCTAGATCCACCTACTTTTGATCACTAATAGAAGAAAATTAGCACAACCATAGGTTTTTATTTAACACGGTGGCTAATGGCTAATGTAACGAAAAATAAATTGTCAGCAACTTCTGAATTTGGATATCAGCTGTCACGAGTTGCGGGCAGGAGTAACCAAACAAAGGATTTCCAAAGATGAAACTTTTAATACAAAACAAACAAAAACCTGGAACCAGCAATCGGGAGCAAAACACGTGAACATAAATAATACTCGACAAAACTCAGAACACACAGGGCTTAAATACAAATGGGAGACACTCGGGGAAAACAGAAACAGGTGTGGAGCTAATTAACAATGACGAAACACAAGTGGAAACTAATTAACAAATAATGAAACTTATCAAGGAAGGAAAAAACCAAACAAAATATACAACAAACATGACATTACCCCCCCACAAGGCCACAAGGCGCGTCCTCGCGCCAAAACAGTACCAAAGGGGTAAGGGGGGGTGGGCGTCCTGGAGGCCGGTGCTGGGAAGACAAGACAAGGTGAGACGGGAGGTCTCCGGGACGATACGTCCAGCTCAGAGGTTCTGGAGGGCGCCTGCCCGTTCGGGAGGCCTGGAGGGCGCCGGCCGTTCGGGAGGCCTGGAGGGCGCGGGCCGTTCGGGAGGCCTGGAGGGCGCCGGCCATACCGGATGGCAGACGACCGGTCTAGTCCGGGAGCTCATATGGAGTTTTGCTTGGACCGGCTAGGCAGCGGGCTCCGGCGGCTGGGCAGCGGGATCCGGCGGCAGGGCAGCGGGCTCAGGCGGGAGAGCAGCGGGCTCCGGAGTGCCGGACGGGGCCGGCTGGGCAGCGGGCTCGGGAGTGCCGGACGGGGCCGGCTGGGCAGCGGGCTCGGGAGTGCCGGACGGGGCCGGCTGGGCAGCGGGCTCGGGAGCTCCGGACGGGGCCGGCGTGGCAGCGGGCTCGGGAGTGCCGGACGGGGCCGGGTGGATAGGCTAGGGAAGACCGGACGGAACCGGCTCTGAGAGCCACCAATAGCCGGACGCAGGGGGCAGGATTACCTGCGGCTCTGTCTCCGGTGGAGGACTCCGGAGTGAGGTGAGCTGGGCTGCTCAACAAGTGCTCGGATGGGATGGGATCGGATGATCAACCTCATCCAGGATGGACCCGCCCACATTTGGGCGAGATTCCATCATCCACTGGATGAGGTTGATAAACTCCCAAACGGGTTTATCCCTAAATTCGGGAGCAAGACACCGATTGGAGTCATCATCCAACCCCATCACAAAGCACGCATTCAGTGACCAATCGTCCCAACTCACCTGCTTGCTGAGCTCCAGGAAGTCTTCCACGTATCTCTCTGAATAGTAATGCAATATAAGTCGCTTTGGATAAAAGCGTGTGTCAAATGTAATGATTTTAGCCACTTGTAAATAAGAGGCCAGGTTGGATTCAATTGCAGTATGCATCTATCACATCTTAAAACATCGGTTCTCTACTGTCTATGGTCATAGGCTAAAATTCATGAGATTCATGCTGAGATTCATGACACTTTGCTAACTCCCATGTCCTGTCTGGCCCCATTTCAATTTGCCTCATTGAAATTCGCCACATTTCATGACCAGTGGTTGCTCTTTGAAGTTAATGAGACAAAACTATCAGCTGGCTGCATTTTAATTATAAAACAGACAGAATGATTACATTTTTAATAGAAGCTGTCATTTTCAATTAAGATATGATGTCCTTGAGAGGCCTTCTTGTCGTCTCCTTCCTTTCCAGTTCATTAATTCATTTTCCACCCTCTCTCTCCATGTCTGTATCTCTCTATCTTTCCTGCTGCTTATCACAAAGTTTCAAACCCATAAGATGCAGATGTACAGTATGGATCACTCTTTCCTACAGCCTGTGGTGGTCTTCACAGTTCACTGACAAAAATCTTTTTCTGACCAAGTATTTCCCATCTTTTTTCCTGAACATCCTTTTATTTAAAATATACTGTATGCAAAAGCACAATCATGTAAAATGGCAAACTTGATGTACATTTGATTTAATGCAAACTTATTTAAATATAACTATGACATGTGATGAAGACTACAATCGTATGTTGTGGTGTACAAGTGGTGACCAGGAAACAAAAGTTCTATGCTCTATATGAAAAAAAGCAGCATGCAAACATTAAATGAGATTTTTGAAATAATTTGAGTTAATGATTTTAGTGCTGTAATGCCCAGGTAATGTCAAAAATCATTTGTAAACATGTTTGTAAACATTAATTGCATTGAACTAAACTCATTCTATAAGCATTAGACAACCGATCTGAAAATTCCACACCAAAAATAATTCTATACATACCATGCCATCCAAGACTTACATCGTGTCGCATAGCCAGACTGGAACTTCCCGCCCAAGAGGCCATATGACTGACAGGTAAAGCAACCAATCATGTTTCATTTTGTGCCATGTCATGTTTAGAGGCGTAAAAATCTCTGGACTTTCATTAATTCAAACCTTGGAATTGTAAAATCACTTTAAACAATTTGGAGGCATTTTTTTTTAGTAAGGGTGGGCGGACCGTTACTAATATCAATACTTATTTCAATACCAACGTTGGTAATGACATTTCAGTTGGAATCTCTTGAATGAAACAGGAGCAATACTTTTACGCGCAGATAAAACAACTTCAAAATGAAATATTGTCAGACTGGTTTCAATCCGATGCCAATACCAACGTTGTTATCAATAGTATTGATATAAGTATCGATTCATGAAGCACCTTGGTTGGAGGTTGAAGCTTTCATGACTGATTCACAAATGTAAAAGCTGAAACATATGTATTCTAACATACAGTACTTAGATGGTGAAAGAAAAGGTTCTACATGCATTTTAGCAGTTTTGTGGTAATGAGCTTGACAAAAGTTGTTGCATTCCATTCGACTCTGTAGATAAATTACCAAATGTATTCTATGTAAAAAAAACATCACATAAAGCAATTCAGTTTTTACCAAAAAGAATATGTAAATAACTTGTCAGACAGTGCCTCATAATTCCAAGGCGACGATGTATATCCGATGTATCCTTGAGTTGCATGGTTAGTGTTTTTGTGGAGAGGATATTTGAGTCTTTCAGATGAGTGGGAGGTGAGTGTTCATGGTAGATAAGTCTTTCATTTAGCTTATTCTCATTTCCATTCATATCCGCACATCCATTGTCTTCTTTTGTACACCCTGTCCTCCTTTCTCTACTCAAGTCTACCTCCTTTCCTCTATTTTACATTTCCTCCACAGAAGCGCCAGTGTATGGCCGTGCAGCTCTGTCTGCACAATAGTGTTTTCTCATTAACTCTAATCAAAGTTCATCTTGCATCAAGAATACAATGTTCGGCACAGAGGGCTAAAGACAGATAGTGGGAGCGAGAGACCAGCTGGAATAATGATGAAGAGATGGACTCTCCTCTAGTCAACACATCCAGTTATTGGTTTTGGCAAATATTCACTTCGTTTCAGGGATGCAGGCAGGACAAATTGAACAGTCTCTGCTCCAATGATGGATTTAAAGGATTGTGAGACTTTGTAAAGAAATGAATCGCTGTGGGTATACAGTTCTGCAATTAATCAAAATCTCATCCTGTCATGAAGTCTCCTGGAATGATTCACAGCTGAGCGTTCAAACACTTGTAACAACACATAAGACAATCCTCAAAAAGCGATCTTAGGGAAGTTTAAGCAGAAGCAAGCAGGAAGCATATATGCTTCACGCAACATTAGGCTCGTGAATATTCATGAATGCAAATTGCTCTTAGTTCCTCAGCTCCTTATTAAAAGCAAACATAAACATCAGTCTGTGCCAGAGAGTCCCAGTTTTATTCTCACTGTTCCTTATAATCATCTTTTCACTATTTCTCCAGTTCCACCTTTTTCTGTCCCAGGTTATGTCACAGACACATCGCCTTGAGTGTCCTAATTACCATTGAAATGTAAAACTCTTTAATTAAGTACTGATTGCAGTTTTTCCTGTACTCTTCTCAAAACCAAAGGAAAGAGCGGCTCCTGAATAAATGATGCATTACCAGGGTAAACCTTCATCTCCAGAAGACCACATTTATCTCTCGTTCCTTGAGTAATTGCTTCTATTGTTGCCGCTCATTACCTGCTCCTGGTTTAACCAAACTCATCTAAATGCCTCTCTGCTTAACGCTCACACTCATTCTATCCTTCACAAGATATTCCTATTTCTTCAAATATTGATTTTGGGGTAACAGTCCCTGGATATAAATGCACTCATCCAAACACAACTTGTTGATATATTTTTTTGTATAAAAAATGGGCTAAAAACGGTGACAAAAACTGTTCTGTAATTTCTTTTAAAATCATAAGAAATAGTTGTAGAAATGAATATTATTTCATGATATTATTGTTAATATGTTTATGTTAGACTCCTGAGAAAGGCGCAGGCTCCCCGTGACCCGAGGTAGTTCGGATAAAGCGGTAGAAAATGGAATGGAATGGAATGTTTATGTTAATAATTGAAAAATCATATTCAAAGCGAATAAGAAACTAAATTTAATTTATACTGAGCAAGAGAAATTCACTTGTTAGAGCAACTCTAGATACAACACTACAGATGGCAAATTGAAAATAATAATAAGAGTATAATATATATATAGGTTACAAAATACAGATTGATATGAACATTGCACTGATTGCGATAAGGAGGTAGTGGCACAGTGTAAAATACATTTTATTGCACAGGACAAAAATGTACAGCAGTATATAGTGTAGAGCCGGGTTCTCCAACCCTGCTCCTGGTGAGTTCCTGAAGATTTCCTGCTCGAACCCCAATCAAACACATCTGAAGCGGCTAATCAAGGTGTTCAGGGTTGCTTGCTAATTACAAACAGGTGTGTTGGAGCAGGGTTGGAGCTGTAGTCTGCAGGACGGTAGCGCTTCAGGAGTAGTGTTGGTGATCCCTGGTGTAGAGTTAAACATCATCAAACAGCTTGCTGTTAAAACAGCATAATTGAGCATACTTATAAATAGACTAAAATAGACAGAGGATATTTTGCTCCCACCGAAGAAGACACAAAGTTAACTCGCAACCTGAAAAGAAAAATTGTTAAAGTCTTGGAAGACAAATATAGTGCACCTGCAACACAGCAACTGTTGGCAAAGACCTCATTCATTGACCCAAGATACAGGGACATTAACTCTGGAGATCACGTTAAAGATGCACTCCTGGAGGAGACACTGGCAATGCCCAATGAGTGGTGTGATGGCGGGGATAGAGAAGGTGCCATGTGTTAACGATATTGTTAACGATATGATAACCGATCATAAAATAGACATGCTCTTTTTTTACAGAAACACGGCTAAAGCTAGATGGTTATATTACTCTTAATTAATCCGTTCCCCAAGATAATTACTATAAACACGAGCCTCGTCTAAAAGGTAGAGGGGGAGGTGTCGCTGCACTTCACAATCATTTTTTATCACCTCTCAGAAGTCTAATTTTAAATACAATTCTTTTGAAGTCATGGTACTTCAGTATCAACAGCTAATACTAAGGACAAACATTTTTTTAATTTATTCTATCTATTGTATATAGGCCTCCAGGGCACCACACAGATTTTATTAAAGAATTTGGTGGGTTCTTATCAGAACTAGTACTGGGTGCAGATAGAGTCCTTGTCGTCGGTGACTTTAATATCCATGTAGACAATGATACAGATGCCTTGGGAATGGCTTTCAAAGACACTCTTAACTCCATGGGCCTTAGTCAACATGTGTCAGGACCCACTCACCTTCGTAATCATACTTTAGATTTAATACTATCTTACGGTATAAATGTGGACGATGTTAAAATCGTTCAGCAGAGTAAAGATATTTCGGATCATTGTCTGATATTATGTTTGCTTCAATGGCCTACGGCTGCAAATCAAACTCCTTGTTACAAATATGGTAGAACGATTACTTCAACTACCAAAGATGCGTTTCTCGATAATCTGCCTGAAATGTCTCAAATATCTAGCATGAGTAAAAATGATGACGATCTTGACATTACTATTGAATATTTTAACTCAACCTTCTCGCAAACATTAGACACAGTTGCTCCTCTGCGTTTAAAAAAGGTTAAAAATGGCAGCCCAACACCGTGGTATAATGAACACACTCAGGCTATAAAGAAAGCGCCCCGTAAAATGGATCGGAACTTTAAGAAAACAAATTTAGAGGTATTTCGTATAGCATGGAAGTATAGAACTCGAAAATACCGGAATGCTATAAAAACGTCTAGATCCGCCTACTTTTCATCACTCATAGAAGAAAACCATCACAACCCTAGGTTTTATTTAACACCGTGGCTAAATTAACAAAAAATAAGTCGTCAGCGACTTCAGATTCTGATTATTAGCATAACAGTGATGAATTTATGAACTACTTCACGAGTAAAATCCAAGATATAAGAGAAAAAATTATAACAATGCAACCTGTAGTGAAACCCGCTGTACAAACTAACTACAGCACCCCTAAGGAGAAATTGCAATTATTTTCTACAGTAGATCACGGTGAACTCTCTAAACTCATTAGATCATCCAAATCAACAACATGCGTGCTAGACCCTATACCTACAAAACTACTGAAAGAAATGCTCCCGGAACTAATAGATCCTCTTCTTAGTATTATTAACTCATCTCTGACATTAGGACATGTGCCTAAAGCATTTAAGGTGGCTGTTATAAGGCCCCTTGTCAAAAAAACCAAAATCGACCCAAGAGAACTAGGGAATTACAGGCCTATATTGAATTTACCTTTTATATCTAAAGTTCTTGAAAAAGTAGTTTCAACTCAGTTATGCTCCTTCCTCCAAAGGAATGACATTAATGAAGAATACCAGTCTGGATTTCGAGCATGTCACAGTACAGAGACTGCTTTGATCAGAGTTACAAATGATCTGCTTTTAGCGTCTGACCGTGGCTGTATTTCGTTATTGGTGCTGCTAGACCTTAGTGCTGCATTTGACACCATTGACCACAGCATACTCCTAAACAGACTCGAAAAGTATGTCGGCATTAATGGAATAGCATTGAAATGGTTTAAGTCTTATTTATCTGACCGTTTTCAATTTGTAGCAATAAACAATGATGTGTCCTACAAATCGCAAGTCCAGTACTGTGTACCACAGGGCTCAGTCTTAGGGCCTCTGCTCCTCGCATTATATATGCTACCTCTAGGAGATATATTAAAGCGACACAGAATTAGTTTTCACTGTTATGCTGATGATACTCAACATAATATTTCCTCGAAGCCTCATGAAACCCAGCAGTTCCATCGAATAAAGGAATGCATAGTTGATTTAAAAAATTTTTTTACTACTGAACTCGGACAAAACAGAAGTGTTACTTACTGGACCAAAAAACGCCATACGTAACAACCAAGAATACTGCTTAACTATTGACGGATGCTCCATAAAATCCTCGTCGTCAGCTAAGATTCTTGGCATTGTATTCGATAGTAATCTTGAGAGCCATGTCGCCAACACCTGTAAAATTGCATTTTTCCATCTTAAGAATATATCTAAACTACGTCGTATGCTGTCACTGTCAGATGCAGAGAAATTAATTCATGCATTCATGACATCAAGACTAGATTACTGTAATGCACTTTTAGGTGGTTGCCCTGCAGGCCTATTACAAAAACTGCAACTGGTTCAAAACGCGGCAGCTCGAGTTCTTACACGTACAAAAAAGTATGAGCATATAACCCCGGTTCTGTCAACATTGCACTGGTTACTAGGGATGAGCGAGTACAGCATTATCTGTATCCGTAGCTGTTAACCATATGAATTATCTGTATCCGTATCTTTACTCGGACTGGGCGGGGCCTAACCCGGAAGTGGGCGGGGTTTCACCCGGAAATTGGGTCGGGTTGTCTCGAGATGGGTGGGGCTTTAACTGGTATGTTATTTTAAGCATGCAATTGATATGGGCTGATCAGAAATTGTTATATTTAATTCGGATTACAAAAATATTTACATGACAGCATCAGCATTGAGCTTCAGATCAATGGTTTTGATCACGATAACAAACAAACTATATACAGAATAAGTTTTGCAACAATGAATACAACACATGCGGTTGCAATTATGAAGTAAAATGTGATGAACAAGAGTTTGCGTGAAGTAAAAAAAACTGGCGAGAGCCAGCTGACGGTTTAAAAAAGAAAAAAAAACTCTGACAGTCAGAGACGCAACGGGAGTCGTATTCTACCAAGCACCACGTCTGAACAAACCCCACGTTTATCAAAACTCTACTGGTTAATAAGTAAGTTCTACAAACCGAAGTAAAAAACAAACCTGAAGCTGAAGAGACCTAAACGTTAACGGAAAAGACGTGCGAACCTGAGTGACTGAGGGAGAGACAGAGAGAGAGAGCTGCGGACACAGTCAGCAGCAACACAATACATCTGTATGTGTGTAGGGGAGGGGCGCTGTGACTAGCCCATCACAGAACGCAGACACAGTCAGCTACCCAATGAGGATTTTTATTCAATCCGAGCACAGATATTGACTCGTATTACTCGTATGATACTCGTACTCGGCAAAGGTGCTTTATCCGTACCGGATACTTGTTTCAGCCGAGTATCCTGTCAGTTGGTAATACCTAGAATTTCCAAATCAAGTGCAGGTGGTAGATCCTTTTCTTATCTAGCGCCTAAACTTTGGAATATTCTTCCCTGCACTGTCCGAGAGGCAGACACACTCCGTCAGTTTAAATCTAGACTAAAGACGCATCTTTTTAATATTGAATACACTACACTTCCATAATATTAATCCTCAGAGGATTTAGGCTGCATTATTTAGATCAACTGGAACCAGGAACACATCCAACAACAAATGATGCACTTGTTGCATCAAAGAGTGCAGAACAGTACTCTACTCTCAGCCAGTCTTGTCTCTTTGTTCCAAGGTTACCGCAGGATGCAGTTCATGCCCAGACCTGATGGCAGAGCTGAGAATGGGAAGCGGTGACCTGAAAAGAGCTAAGAGGATAGAGCTGGATAAAGGACGTGGCAACTTGAACTACACTTCAAATGCTATTAGATTGTTAATGATAATCTTAAATCTACAATTTACCTTATTAGTAAGTTTATTAATTTTTTATTTAGCCTTGTTGTGCAAGCACTGTTGAGCTTGTGCAGAGGCAGCAGCTTTTGCCAGAGGGGAACTGGAATCCATTGGTTGGGCCTGGGTTCCACTGAGGTTTTTTTCTCAATTGGAGTTTTGGGTTCCTCGCCACCGTTTGCATATTGTTTTGGCACTATTTGCCTGGCCGGGGGGGCTGCTTTAGAATTAAGAAGTTAGACATAATTAATATTGCATATAAGAATTTATAGTCCGTTTTAAATTTGACCTGTGGTTCTCCCTCCTTCATCTCAAATGTGTGCTTTCACTGTGCATGTGTGCGAGTGTGTTTGCGTGTGTGCGTCTATGTCAATGTGTGTAAGTATGTATGCATATTGTGTGTATGGAGCATTTGTATGTCTGTCTTTTGTTGTTTTCACCTTTTTCTTGTTTTTACATGTACGTGGCTTAAGTTGTTTTTCTTGTATTCAATATGTCTCATGTACAGCTGCTTTGTAACAATGAAAATTGTAAAAAGCGCTATATAAATAAAGTTGAGTTGAGAGTTGAGTTGTACCTCGGTGGCTGGAGAGGGAGAAGAAAAAAGTGCACCTCCTCCAATAACAATGAAAAAACAGTAACAGTAAAGGAAACAGTAAAGCACAGTCCTCCAATACGGCCCCAAAAAGAATCTGTGCAGACACTGAAGTCGCAAGCTATTTGCAGGAAGAAGCCCTCGATCTGGACTCTGATCCAGTTGACTGGTGGCAGGACAATCAGGCTCGATTACCTCTTTTGTCGAAAGTTGGCAGAAAATATGTGACTATATGCGCTGCGAGGAGTGTGTATTCAGTGCTGCTGGCAACATTGTCACTCGGTAAAGAGCTTTGTTGAAACCAGACTGTGGCGGGTGGAGAAACGACGCGTACACCAGATCTCAAAACACACACCCCGGAGGGGAAATTTTATTAAAGAAATAAGTACTCCCGTGTCCGCTGGGTTTTTCCCGAGGATCCGTGCTGTGATTGCGCTAAGGGAGACACGTCACACAGACAAAGAGAACATCATGATGGTTTTCCTCGCATGACACATGAAGACCGAAATATAATGGCGAAATCTACTGGCACGGCTTGCCGATTCACAAATGCGGCCAAGTAGTTGTGCAACAGCCAAACACATGTACAGACTATAGGCTAGCCCGATGTTCCTTTTTTGTTTTTATAAATGTAGCTTTATTAATAGTTAAGAAATATGAATGGTAATTTGTTCTTACAACAGTCAATTACTCAAAGTTTGCGTGCGTTTATATCCACGGACTGTCACGCTGTTGTCTCTTGCTAGAGTTTCCTCGGATTCTTATTATTTTAATGGTTTCTTTTACAAAGAAACAAACCGTTTCATAATTGCTCAAAAATTCAATTATAATAATAAATAATATAATTTGCTGTTTTAAATAGTAAAAAGGTTGCTTTATTATTATTTGTTTTCATGTTCATTAACATGATGCATCTGGTGTTGGATTTGTGAGGTGTGTGGTTGGGTGTGAGTAACCACCAAATTGCACGATTTGTTGCGTCTTCATTTGCAGCAAGAAAAACAATCATACCGTCACAGCCATAGAGAATGACGGGTGACAGGATAGGCGTATTTTTATGGTGTGAGTTTGGTCATTGAATGCACCTGTCACTCCTGTAAATAGCTAAACTGTGTGTGAACGCAACCGCAGTAAAAGGATACTCCTCCATAACATGAATATTCTGTCATGAACGACTTATCCTGTAATTATACGATAAAATTAAGACCTCTGTTTTCCTCTAAACAAAAATTTAGATTGTTTGATGAGGTCCAGACCGCTTTGTGACTCCCCTGTAGACGGCAACATAACCAATGTTCAAAGCAAAGAATGTGAGTAATGACATCTTTAAAACAATTGTGTGACTCCAGAAGTTCAGCTGTTACTGTATAAAGCGACGAGAATACTTTTTGTTTGCAAACAAACCAAAATAATGACTTAATTCAACAATTTCTTGATTTCTGTGTCGGTCCGAAAAGAACACATCACGCATGTTTAATCACTGATCGGAAATTAACTATTTAATGGTGATTTTTGCCAGTGATTTTAAACATATCCGCCTTCCACCATTCAAGGAAACAGGACTGTTCACTTGCTATGATGTATATAGCCGCCCAGAGGTATTGCAAATATGGTTGGCGAGTGGCACGCCTTCGGCAAATGGACTTTAGTAAAAAATCTACTTGTTTAAGAAAGGTGAGGCAACAGCAATGTATTTAAGTGTAGTGTATATGTGTTTTTTTTACCCTTTTTGTCATGTTAAGACATTGTATTACACCACATAAACAAAATATATTTTAGCTAGGTCATATGACCCCTTTAATACAGCAGATAAATGTTGGAATCACTTCTATTAAGTATTGGTGTAAAATATTCAGTTGCATATATACTGTTTGTATAACAGAGACAGAGATATGTGCAAAAATGACTCGTGTTTTTTCTTTCAGCTGTTAGGCATTTTGAATTTTAATTCCATTTGGCAAACCTCAATGTGTGCCAATGAAAAGGGTAAACTTTGGCAGCCTGGGTTAAATAACCTCACCAGGTCATTAGCATGCAGCACTTTCCTTGGAGCCAACAGACTTTAATTGGTTCACAGCCCCTTTCGCCTTGCCTGAATGAAAAATCATTTAAAGACTTTCTTTTTAAAAGGGGATTGTAATTGTCATCCCCCCTCCGATCGTTTCTGGACGAGAAATTGCATTTCTGTTTTCTGCACAATGCAGAGTCCGTGTCGGACGGAGGTGAGAAATATCACTATCATTACCATGACAATGGAAGCTAATTCCGCTGTCACAGCCTCCAGTGCTGTGTATTCTCAATCCCTCTGTTAGTGCAGCTTATCAGCGGGCCAGCACAACCCCAGCAGCCCACCACTGTGACATTGGCCCACTACTAAAACTTCAGAGCCTTCAGCTCTGTGCATAAATGCATACTGTCATCCATGGGCTGTATATACAGTACACTGTGTCCACAAAAAGAGAAGTTTCTTTTTTCCTCCTAACTCTACAACTGGCCTTTTGATCTAAGTTGGGATAAACACACCAGACTGGCTTTTAACACAACCAAGAGCACATTCTCCAACATTTTTTGTTTTAATATTTGTTTAATACTTAGAAAACATGAAATGGACCTAAGGATTTAAGAAAGCTTCTATCAGGTCACAGCCGATCACAGATATTCTTATCACATATTTTTGTTCATAATAACAGGAATATCAACATCCTCAAACATAGCATGTTGTGTTACTGAAGGATCTATCATGATCACTATAGTCAATAACACTCTTAAAAATGTTCTTCACAAATGGTTCTTCATAACAGAAGATCCAAGGTCAAGAATTTATAAAAAAAATAGCAATTTCTTTCTTTTCTGGTTATAATCTAAAGAAACTTTTGTGAATCAGAAAATAACCATTTTATGGAAAAATAAAACACATTTACCCAATTTAATTGAATAACAAGGTTCTGCAAAACATGTATGTTTAATTGAGTTCAGTTCAGTGTATTGAAGTTAAATTGAAAAAATGTGTTGAATAGGGTCATATACCAAGACAAATACAAATCACCTGAGCAATGGCTTCCTAAAAAACTTGTTACTGCTTAAAAACATTAATAACATTAAAATAAGTAACCTTTTATAAGTATATATTTAATTGGCCCTTCAGTTTAGATTCTTTGACCAAATATAAATAATCCCAACATAGGGTCGCAAGGGCTTTTGGGTTATCCTCATTGCATTTTAATTCATCATTTTATGTTCAATGTACTTGAAATTTTTAAGTGTAGTATTTGATAGGAAAACAAGTTTTATAAACTAAGATTTTGAGTCATGATGAGTCCAATGTCATGATGACTGGATTGTTTAAGTGTGTAACTCAACTAGAAGAGCTTGCATTCGCAAAACAAAGGTTTTGGATTTGATTCCAAGGGAACACACATGTTGATATGTAAAATGTATAGTTGAATCCATTGTAATTTACTTTGGATAAAAGTGGTTGCTAAATGCATACATTTACATGTTGAAAAGATGTCTGAAACTCTCCAAGTGCTTCACTTTTGACTCAGTTTGTGATGAGGACATTAATATCCTCTGCAGGAGTGTTTGAAACTACACCGAATTATTGATTCCCAAACAGAAAAAGGTAGTGCCGCGCAAAAAAATAGCAGCTCTCCATCATTTATGAAAATTATTGCAATTAGGTCTTTCTCTATGAACACATGTGTCCATCCCTGGTCTCTCAGTTGGTGGTTTAACAGACAAACTGAATACAATTATCGTCGCTTCACCAAACTCGCAGAGATTGGTCCTTTATATGTGTGTGTCAGCTGCTGGTTTTTGTTGATCGGCCATCAAGATTAAGTGCTTTCAAATAATCTGTTGTAAAAGTGTCACCACGCAAAGACACTAAATTAATTCTCACTGCGTGATCAATAACCATTTCACATAACAAGAAGCAAAACAAAAAGATCAAATCAAAACAGGGCAACAGTCAATTTGAGCAAAAAAGAGCCACAAAGTTTGACAGAATGTACAATGCAATACTGCATATGAGGTTTATTTCAAACCTTAAGCATTTGAATTTATAAGCACCTTGCATAGTGTACGATCAGATATTACCATGCAGGTTGTCCTGTGAATCTTGGTCATGCTCCTAAAGAGCAAAAGTCATTCAAATCTACATTAAATGGGAAAAAGTGTGTGGACATCCAAACACGACACTCATAGGTTTTTGCTGAACTTTTATTGTGAGACAATTGCCAAACAAAAGAGAAGAGAATTTAATAAATATTAATTTTGGTCAATTTTTAACACCATGGCAATACATTTTAATGTACATGATTATGATATGTAAAGAGGTGTTATTAAAGCCAAACACAAAGAGCATTGTTCAAAAGTCAAAATGTGTTTATTTGTAATTCTTGTAGAATTTTGGCTTCTTTAAAGTTGGTTTAACTTTAAAGATTGTATTTGAAATATTCCCATCAAAGCCACATGTGTTTATGTAGGTGTCCATTTACAGTATGCCTGTCAAATTAGATTTTAAATAAAAATGTCAAATAGTGTAACCGGTTAAACCGTTACTTCTATCATAAACCTTTGTGTAAGGGGCCAATTTAGACAAATATCACTAGTTTATGATGCTAATTAAAGATTAAATATAAACTTATCTACTATTTTAAGTATTCAATGTACATATGTATCAAGAAGGTGGTGCCTTATGCAAAACTTTAGAATTAAAGCTCTGAAAGTCCAAAATAAATAATAATAAATAAGATAATTATGCTGCTCAACGTTAGTTGAAATGTTAAGCTTAAATGCATATTTCTATTCCATTCACTGAAAATCTCTTCCATCAACACCATTAATACACACTTCTAGTTCTCTTTCTATTTTTTTTCAATCATTACACACACAAAAAAAAGTACTTGTGGTAGGTTAACTGAGACCATTGCACTCATGAATTATTGCCGTTGTGTTTTTCCGATAGCTTCTATTGTTAACCTCATTTTTAAGTCACTTTGCGTCTGCTAAATGACTTAATGTGAATGTAACATTTATTTAGCAAGGTGATTCTATTGGTTCCCTGAATTTCACAACCTGAAACACATTAGTAGCAGGTGGGAGTAGGCATTACCTTTCCTAATCCTACATAATTTAATGACTGCTAATAGTTAACACTGCATGGGATCAATGAAAGCGGTGGTGCGTTTTGGTTGCTTTTTAATCCCATTTCAAGCTAATTCAACTTAATATACTTTGATACTTTGAACATTTATAATAGAGAAATGAGTAATACATCAACATCATTGTTAGGGTCTACTTTTATTTTTTACACCCACAATATCAACTGTGTGCTTTTATTAAATAAAGAAAGATTAAGTTACATGCCTGCAGATGCTTCATCAGGTTCAACAATAAAGTCTTCAATGTCAAAAGAATTTTAATAGCAAACTGCCCTTGCTATTCCCAAATGACGCCCCTGATGCCAAAGACTTTATGCCGAAGGTCACACGCAGAAAACAGGTCACATCTGCCATTGACAATAAAGAGTCACAATAATAAATAAAATATCGAGAATACTACATCTTGGATTGCAGGTAACAAAGTAAAATTGTACACTCAAAAAATTAGAAAAAGAAAAGCACTATGAAAAACCTAAATCATACCTGTAAATAATATTTCAACAATGTTGTACATTTTATGTTGTTAACAAGTCTTAATGAAGAAACAACAGAAAAAGCAGATCGTTTAAAGGTGATTTAAGTTTTGTTTATGAATAAAAAAATTCAACAATTAACAACATTTTAGTAGAAAGCATTTTTGGGCATTCAAAGTAGAAAATAATATCTTTGATGTTGAATCTGTGGCTCAAGTTTACAGGGCCGAACACATAAATACTGGTTAAGTTACAAACGCAAAATAACTTTGCAGATGTTTCTTTCATAAGACCTCAAAATTAACCATTTTATTCAATATCAAAACATCAGAAGACTTGGAGATGAACGAATTGACAGGATCGCTTTTATGAAGAATTTTTAAGTGAATTTGCTAGATATACTAAATTTACTTGACAAAGCAGAGTTTTCTCCAGTTTACATTTGAGACAAAAGAACCCCAATAAAATGTACCACTTTTGTGGGTTTTAAGATGATAAAAACCTATTTAATGATGAAATATGTCAGTGATCAGGGAGAAACAACACTTGTATGACAAAATCAGAAAGCCTGATTTGTAATGGTGGTGTTCTTGTGTGCTAATAGCGCCCTCTTGTGGATGGATAGACCATGACACAATTTTTCAGGAAATATATGTAAGTCTCCTAATTATTCATTTTAAACATTCTCTTACTCGTTACACGTCATTGATGCATGTTAAGACATTCAATCCTCATAAATTAATAATTTATTTTTTATCCTAATTTGGTATTAGAATCAGATATTAGATATGTATATATCTAGAAACCCATAGGAAAAAAGATTTTTTTGCTATTTTAAACTGCAAACAAACGTTTTGTAAATGTATGACAAAAAGTGAAAAATGTGAAAATGTGTTTGAACTATAGACCTATTAGTAAATTATTGTTTTGAAGAGGGTATAGATGGTTCCATCTAAACAACATAAAGAAGCGTTACTGCGCATGCGTACATTTGTGACCCCAACTGAACTTCCAGTACACATTCAAAATCGATAGAGTGACTGTAGATTTTTTTCTGATATCAATCAAAAGAAACCTAAAAGAAGCGAAGAACTTGACTAAACTGGCCTCTCTGGTATACGCCCTTTTCACAATGACGTATCTTAACTTCCGTATCTTTAATTTTTACTGCATATGCTCTTTGCAATTCTAATTTGTTCACAGCATTGTGCAAAAGAATAAATACACCCTTATTTACAACAAACATAAACTCCCTTTGGTTAGAGCTGTGCACAACTGTAAACAATATTGCAGTACATATTGGAACTGAACATACAACATACATAGTACTGTAAATCATTCATGCACATCCAGACGTTCCTCTCTGTCTGGCCAAATAGTTTCATCTACATCACAGCGAATATCATCTCTTGCAATGCAGTGAGGAAAGTATCTCCTTGAGTGGTGAATCCACCCTCTGCAGGACTCTGCTGTGATGTCATCACATGCTGCATCCATGGCCACTAGCAGGGTCATTTTGGTATGTAGATACCGGTTATATACCTTCCACCTCCAGGAAGAAAAAAATTCCTCTATTGGATTTAGGAATGGTGAGTAGGGAGGGAGATATTCCACCAGCATCCTATCATGTGCTGCAAACCACTGTCTGACAACATCTGAGTGGTGAAAACGCACATTATCACAAACAACATCATGCTTATTCAGATGATTATGTAGATTTTGAAAACTAGTTCAACATTTTTGTGTGTAGAGACTCCAGCAATGAAATGAGGACTTTTAGTTTTATATGGAATGACTTTTCAGCATTCACAAGTTAAGTTAATTTTGACTGACATGACATAAGCAATTGATAATGTTATAAAACAGCAGAGAGTTGTATGAAAGCAATTGATGCATGTCCAAAAGCATTTGAAATTTGTTGGAAGGAATGAGAAACTGCTACTATGGTGTGCACAAATGACTAAATGTTGTGGAGGTTGAACTGAATTTTGTGCAAATGTTAATGTTATGTGAGAAATGCACCAAAGCGACTGAGAAAAACTGTAAATTCGACCGAACAACAGGAACCACTTAACAAATTGTTTATTTAATAAAATGAACATACAAAAAAACAATAAATTGTTTATTTATACAATGTTTATTATACAGTAAAATAATATTACAAATTAATATTAACATGTATTAGCCAAACGCAAACCGGAAGTCCAATAAACAGCTGGGATTTCTGTCCTGAAAACAACAATTACCCAGAATGCAGTTTGCGAGGCAAATTTCCACAGTATATTAAGGTTTTAATGGAAAATGCTATGTTGCTGTTATAATTAGACTGTTTTTACAGTTGTATATAATACCAATTATTTACAGATCAAGAGGCTACAGCGCCCCCTGCAGGAAGACACAAGAAGCGTTCGCAACATTCTGCACTTCTTCAGTTCGCTTGTTCACTACTTAATAGTCGGCTTGAGCACGTTTAAACTTTCTGTGCTGCCTCAGGCCTTGAATTTCTCTTCATGTATCAGAAGTGATTTCAGCGTATGAATTAAGCCCGGGAGATGATTTTTTGAAGCAGGACAGATAGTAACATTTTCTGGACTTTTAAAGTTTCGTCAGTTGAATTGTTAAGGGCATTTTCAGTCTTTGTTTGACAAGGGACGGCGAAGGTAAGAGCTCCAGCGAATTTAACTCTGTAATGTTTGCACTAGACTGCTTTACAGTAAATATATCGATATGCAGTATTACCGTCCAGTGTTTTGTACTTTGTGGTCTCGTGCAGCTACAGCTGAGATTTACGTTTGTCTTTGATCACATTTTAAAGCAGCAATGTTTGATTTTGTCGATCAAAGCGGTCTATTAAGATGTTTTCGAGAGCTCAAATTTAATCTAATGTCTAAGGTAGACAGGAATACTAAAGAAAAGTGACGTTAGAGTTAAAATGGTTGACTGTGTCTGTATAACACGGTGTAACTTATGTGTAGCCGGAGGGGCTAACTAACATAGGCGTTACCACGCGCGACTGTATGACAAAAATACATCAAGAAAACAAAAATAGCGACCCATTAACATGACTTGGTAAGTGAAGATCGTGGCACATAGATAATGTCGGAGTTATAAGCAAGACATCATTTAAATAACTGTTAAAATTACGGAGATTCACATCTACCTATGCGCCACTTAATTGCTTCCCTTATGTGAGTTAACCATTGTTTCTTAAACAACTTTATTGTCATAAGAGTATTTTTACACGGGACTGTGTTAGACATTGTTTGAAAGTTAAGAGTCAGGACACTGGCGTGTTGAAACAAGTCTGTGTCTATGTGGCATCCAAGATCAGACTCATCAGACATGATCTCATTCTACATATTCAGTAAAAGCAAACTTTACATAAAAATAAGAGCATATAGGACCAAAAGGTGATTTCAAATGAATCGCTACGAAAAAGATACCATTGTCCTACCATAGGGTTTGGTCAATGTTTACATTGGTTTACAATTGGTCTTTAAAGAGCTGATGTGAAAAGCAGTGTGTTTGTGTTTAATTAACGCGTAGATGACAAAAAAAACATAAAGCATTTTTATTTAATCTACAAATCAGCCAGGAGGCTTAAATGAAGCTTTTGTCTGTACACTTCATGTTCAAATTCATAATTTTTATGAAATCTAATGTGAATTTAGGCCCTTAATGTTGGATCATAAAAAGAATATTGTTTAATTAAATTTCATGTCTTTGTTTCTCCAGATGATGGCAAATAAGGAGAAGGAAACATGTGGGACCATCTGCCTGAAATACCTGCTCTTCACTTTCAATTTTCTGTTCTGGGTGTGTAAATTCTTTCTTACAGTATGTGTGAGCTGGAAAGACCCATAGCCATAAAAAACATACATGTAAAAAAACAAGAACATTTACAGAGCGGTGTGTACTTTACTGTTATTTCTGTTAGAAATCTTCCTCACAGAGGCTTATTTGAAGGTGATTCTATCATATGTCACACAATATTATGCACCAGTTTTTAGCTACTATTGACATCTACACAAAACTCACAAATATTACAGTATGCATATTATTACGTATGCGTCATGGGCACTTCGATGTCATGCGGGTTAAATGTCCACCATATAAATCTGTGGTGTCTTGAAATGTGTGTTTTCAGTTGGCGGGGGGTGCGGTGATGGCTGTTGGTATCTGGACTTTAGTTGAGAAGAGTGACTACATCAGTCTGCTGTCCTCAAAGATCTACGCTGTCTCTGCGTACATACTGATTGTGGCAGGAGGGATCGTCATGGTAACAGGGGTTTTGGGCTGCTGTGCCACCTTCAAAGAACAAAGACGCCTTCTGAGAGTGGTAAGTAACCCATGGTCATGTTTCCTCTGGACCTCTAAGGATTAGATTTCCAGCTCTTAATACATCTCTTTGGCATACATCGATATGTGGATGGTACAGTGGATTACTTTACTGAGCGGCCAGAGACTGAAAGAAGTTAACCTATCTAAGTTTGTCCATAGTCAAATGTGTTAGTGTAACTGTAGATGTGTAGTCCGTTAGGGGTTGTCATACAGTATGTGATAAAATGCACAAGAACAAAAAAACTGCCATCCTATAGAAGTCAATATGGTCTGCATTAGAAGAAGGTGTTCACACTATTTGGCCTTATAGCTGTGTTTCCTAGTCCTGGTCCAGAAGAACCCTCAACCCTTTTCCAAATCTCTGTTTCACACCGGTTTGAAAAAGTATCCGGGATTAGTCCTGTCGCGGTTAGGAAATTTCCATTGCTATAAATATGGGTGGCACAATAGCGGATGGTGGTTTTACCGCACCCATCCACTTTTGTTTTTGTTGCAAATTACCTGAGTGATTTATCATTATTTTAGTGCATTTAAAGATTTATTGTTCACCATGTAGTATATTTTTTGTTTTTAAATGACATAGAGACTGGATATAATTTTTTTTTGTTTATTGTTATATGAAGAACAGAACACCATGAACCATGCCTTGAATCTGAAAAAATGAAAACACTAAATTAGCCTATCACATAAAAACAGTTTAAATCAAAATACAGCAAATAAAATCTAAATAAATAGGCTCTTACTTCAGTTGAGCATTAACTTTTTAAATGAACGAGAGACAAGTTATAAAATGTTTTTAGTCCAATGATAAATGGCGAACATGCCAATAAGAAGCAGCATTCAATCTGAAAAACGAAAGAACTCGAGTATCACATGAAAACAGTGTAAATGAAAATACAGCAAATAAATAATAAAAACTAAATAAATATGGCTTCACTCACTTGAGCGTCAAGGTATGTGATTTAATCCTGGGTTATCATGTCCTTGTTTCGTGCTAGAAAAACTAACATATTAACCTTATGTGGTTTCAGGGACGAACGCATAGGCGTAACAATTTTTCCGGCGGCACTGAGAACTTACTTTCACGACAGTATTTGACAGATTTTGCAAAGGTTTCAGCTACTCCTAACTGTGGGCTGGTACCGGCCTCGGCGGTCTTTTCTGAGGTTGCTCTGCGACTTGACACTTGTAAAGGCAGCTTCGTTTCGATGGCTGGATGGCAGTTAGCGAGATGAGACCTCAAATTTGACGTATTGCTGCGTGTTACAGGCACCTTTCTTCTGCAAATTTTGCATATCGGCTCATCTAAATTAGCTAGCTCTCCCTTTACATTCGGTTCAAACCCAAGGTATTCCCAAACTGGCGACGTTACATTAGGTTTTGGGACCAGAGCGCCTGCCATTGCGTCCATCTTTAAAACACCCGATACTAACAGTTGGTGGGACAATGATACACGTAACACACAACATTCATCATTAATTTAATAAACATTCATTGCAGAATGCAAAGGTGTAAAAAAGAACAGCATACCCTGATGCCATACCCAAAAAAAAGGTGGTTGCCGCGGTTTCTGCGGTTGCGTTCCTGTCCCTGCGGTGCGTGTCAGTAGCGTGTTAGTACAATACAGCAGTTACTGCGATAGCTCTATCAAGGACTTTAGAAGAGTTTGACAGGTTAGGGTACATTCACATTTGGCGCCTTTTCGACATGGAAAAGTTGACAAGGGAACAGAGAGTGTCTTTCAATAACCATATAATCAAAAGTTATTGAAAGTGAAAATTAAACTTGAATTTATACAAAAATGTGCTTCGACTGGCGTTTTGACCACTTTTGTATTTTTTTCGAGCTTGAACCTGCTCCACCAAACACCTTCAGGATGTACTTGTTGCTATGGAAACGACAGGTCTCGCTACTCACTTGTCATTGGTCAGCTGTGAAAAAGTTGTATTTTTTCCAGAAAAGTTTCAACTTCAAAAGATGCTCTGAGCTGCAGAAAAAGACTTGGGCCCCTTTGCATAAAGCATCTTAATTGTAATTTTCATTTAAGTGTGCCCCTAAATATACCATTAGTTTAACTTAAGTTATTCTCCTATTGTCTTTGGTGAAGGGAAATCACCCCTTAAGTGTCACACTAAAGGGAAAAATTAAGGTGCTTTATGCAACCGGGCATTGTGCTTAAAAAAACGGTCAAGAATGTTTTGATAACCCGGTTTACTACATTGTATTATAATGTGAAACAGCCAAATGTGAACATAGCCTTGGAGTGACATTAAGGATGTGCAATGTTACGGGTTTCCAGGATTGGGAAACACTGCTTTATAGGGAATTTCCCATCACAAACATGTATATGTAAATGTAAACAATCACACTAACTATTAGGGATGCACCGAAAGGAAAATTCTTGGCCAAAACCGAAAAAGAGGAAACAAAGGCCGAAAACCGAAACACCGAAATAAATTATGCCAATTAGTGGTACCATTGCATTTATGGCTATGACTGTGTACTAACTTTACTATAATCAAGGCATTGCAAAAACACATAAATTAATATTAAAGTTTTAAAGAATAAATCAATAACAAATCATGAGAATATTTATTTAGGACATTGTAACAATGCACAAAATAAAATAAAATTCAAAATAAAATGTTAAACTTGACCCCACTCATGTGTACATTAAAAAATAATGCAGGCCTACTTGCCTGCTGAAAGGTTGTAAAATGAAATGTTCTCTCATAAAAACAAAGTGCATTAAGGTCAAGTGCATTTTACATTTTTCTATGTAGGACTACAACAAAAAAGTGCATTCAGAACAAGTGCAATGGCTTAAAGATACAAAAATGTTCAAAACAAATACTGCCATAGCCCATATGTTCACTGCAGAACTTCAACAACAACAAATGAACCAAGAATTGCAGATGTGAAAAGCGGATAACACGTATTTAAACACTATACAAGCCCATTCTACTTTTTAAGGTAAAGTGGCAGGTTTTTCTTGATGAAGAGTAGTTTCTCTGCTTTATCACAGTGAAGTCTGTTTCTCTTCTCATCGAGAATATAAGCTGCTGCACTGAACACCCTCTCGCTGTCAGTGCTTGTGCATGGAGCAGACAAGTACTTGCGTGCCATCTTTGCCAAGTCAGGAAAGCGGCCGTGATTATTTCTCCAGTAGGCAAGAGGGTTATCACTTCTGGGGATGGGGACTTCAGATAGATAACCATATAGCTGTTGAGCGGTTGAGCTTGTCATCTGCCTGACATTTGAGAAAGATTTAAGAGAGTGTATTTAAATAGGGACAGTACATAAATAATCATTTTTATCAAATAAAAATATCTAGCAGAAATATGGCTACAATCTTATATTCACATATATAGTAGTCTAATAACAGAATAGACTACCTATGATTTGAGGCACTTTCTTGCAGGATTTCACCTAACATATCAGATAATGAGGGTGCATGTCCCTCATCTGGTGCAGAAAGACGAGTCTTTTTTTTTTCTTCTCCTGCGCTTTGCGCTGCTCCGTCTCCACGCGTGTTCTCCGCATCCATCGCGGCCTGGATCATTTCTCGTGCGCGCTGCTTTATTTCCGCATCCAAATAATGTTCTTTATAACGCGGATCTAGTACAGTGGCGATGAAGTGCAGTGGATCCGAATAGATCTCAGTGAAACGTGTGTTGACAGACTCTAAGAGTGTTCTTTTCATTGTTTTTACTCCGTGGTCCGTCTCAACCTCTTTGCTTAGGAGACGCTTTTAGTGCTTCAATTAAAGGAATAACGTCCGAAACATGTGCATCAGAGGAGCTGATCTCTTTAGTTAGCTGCTCAAAGGGGGCAAGAAGAGAGAGAATGTTCTCTATTAAGACCCACCGGTGTGAAGTGAATGTCGCGGGAAGCTTGTGATCTGCGCTATATGCAGCCAAGACTCGCTTTTGCGCAAAGAGGCTTTGCAACATATAAAAAGTGCTGTTCAACCGCGTACTCACGTCTTGCTGGAACCGTTTTCTTGGTGTTGCAAACTGATCTGGCATAGACTGCAAGCGGGAATAGGCCAGCTGAGAATGTATAAAGTGGCCAACAATTCTTCTGCCTATAGCCAGTACGTCTTTTACGCTGCGTTGAGACAACACCCCCTCATTTACAGCCAGATGTAGTGTGTGGGCCATGCAACGTATTCCCTTCAGCTGGCTGTCTTCTATCGCTTTTGTCATATTTCTCGCATTGTCACTGACAATGACATGCACTTTAGATTGGTCGATATGCCAGGTGTCGAACATATTGGCGAATGCATCAGAAATGGCTGCTGCTGTATGTGACCCTCGAAACTCTTGTGAATGGAGCAGAATCTTTTGCAGCTGGAAATCAGCGTCGATCCATTGTGCGGTTAGACTGAGCATACTGGTAATGCTGACGTCTGAGCTCCATATGTCTGTCGTGAAACTGATTGCTGAAATATCTGCTGCAGCTATATGCTCATGTACGTGAGTTGCAACAACATTAAACAGCTCAGGTAAACACACCTCTGAGAAATGTCGTCTGCTCTGCATGACATAACGGGGCTCAATGTGCTCGATCAGCCTACGAAATCCCACATCTTCTACGACAGAGAATGGCTGATCATCTAAGGCAATTAATTCCATAATCTTTTGTGTAATGCAATTTGCCTTGACACCATCACTAGGAAACTTCCTTGCCTTTTCAAAAACTTCCGATACAGACGGAGTGGGCGTGCTCGGAGGTGTTTTCCTTTTCTGTGCCGCGTTCCTCTCATATTCAGCGTAGCGATCGGGATGTTTGGATTTCAGGTGATAAATTAAACCCGACGTGGAGAAAGTCTTTGCAGATGCACCCCCTCTTGAAATTTCGGCATTACATTTTTTGCAAATCGCTGTCCGTGGCTCTTTCTCAGATATACTGAAATACGTCCACACCGCAGACATGTTGCTTCAGATAAGCACGTGCAGGTCGCGGTTTCTGTTTGCGTCATCACAACATTTCGGCCGTATTGTTTCGGTGATAAAAGTGTTTCGGCCGAAAACCGAAAATGCACTTTTCGGCCGAAAATTTTCGGTGGCCGAATATTCGGTGCATCCTTACTAACTATAATGAATGTGATACGCTTTTGTTGACATAAGAACAATTTATTTTATAAGTTACCGCAGAAAATGTGTCTCTGTCCATATGAAGAATAATGGGATTTGCGAGCTCTACGGTGGAATGTGTTTCCTCTAAATCTATTTTGATTCTGAATCATAACGCTACCCGTTGTGTGTCAGAAATGAAATAAAACTAGTGATACACTGAAATATCCGAAAAGAAAAAATGGGCTGAAATATCCAGCGCCTCTCCCTTCAGTGCTCACGCCCACTCTCTCTCTAGCTTTTATCAAAGGAAGATCATGTAAGCTCGCCATAACAAAGAGCTCAAAACCATCAAACAGAAAATGAGCTCTGTGTGATGCTCTCGACTTGACTCATGCGTGTTTTAAAGCCGAACTTTAAACGCAACCAACTCTTCATATGTGAATGATCAGCGGAACGAACTGTCAGTAAGTGATGATGTAGCTCACATGGACCGCCATCCAGCAGGTGCTAGGGATGGGCATCTTAAGCAAAAATAATATTCGAAGGTCGATGAGAACTATTCGAAAATTCTTCGAAATTCGCACCCCTCCCCCACATGCACGCATGTACAGAATTTCATACGCATAAACAGAGAGAGAGAGAGAGAGAGAGAGAGAGAGAGAGAGACCATTTTCGATTTAAACTGTATCACGACACACTGCTTTATGTATTATGGAATAGGAAATCTTACATCAAGCAATACATTAAGATAACGCGCTGAAACATTAATATATAATTAACAATCGAATGACAGCAAGTATTATACGTCGATCAGCATCAACTGCTCATAATGCTACATTATCTTGTAAAATATTAGCATGCACATTTATACCAACTAATACCAGTGTGATTGATCCCGGGATATATTTTAAATCCCTAAAGATTGAAGACCAGACTTGCAACACGTCAAAAAATAGTTAACGAATGACGGCATTTATTAACAGTCCGGAACGATAAATTAACAGCTCAAAAGGCTTCCATTTCTATGTAAAATAGCATGAATAGCAGGAACATTAATATCAATAAAAACTCTCAAAAATATAGATTATAAATAAAGATTTTAGGCTAGACATAAACCCCTTAAAACATATTTCGAACAGCATGAATGACGGCAATTACATTTTCTAAACATCATTTAACACGCACACTGTTAAACATTCTGTAGGTATTACAGTGTTACTAACTACAGCAAAACTTTTTTTACGTGCATTCCACCTAACAATAACTTAATTCATATTTTTATTCAAAAAAATTAGCATGTCCACGTGTTAAGGATGAAGACGGGAACGCAATCTGTTCACAATTAGCCAAGCCGCAGAGAACACCCTCTCTGATGGCACGGAAGTCGCGGGCACACATAAGTAAGCTGTAGCCAGTTTTGCCAGTTGGGGTATTTGTGGTCGTTGATTTTCCACCAGCTCATGGGGTCGGTGTGGATGGGTGGGCACATATCCTGGCAGTACAGATTTAGTTCAGTTGTGTCAGAGATTTCAACGTTATAGTCGTCACCAAATAGTACTGCGATTGCAGATGCAGACAGTGAATCATTTCGTGGCTTTTTGGCCAACGGTTGTGGTTCATCAGATTTTTCTTTTAGGGCTATATCTTCCTCGCTCTCTTGGCTGTTCGCGATTAGATCAAACACCTTGGCCTGCACAGCACGTTTAACTTCATCAGTTGCGAACCTCATGTGTTTGTGTCTAGGGTCCAGGAAGGATGCGATGTATGCAACCTTGCAAGCACTGTTGACATCTGCAAGGTGCAAGTCGCCGCTCCAGTGAAGTAGACACTGCTTGCTTGAACTGAGAGACTTTGGGAGACTCTTCTGTGATTTCTTTGAGGTGTTTTGACAAAAGGGTTGCTGTCACTGGGTAAACCATGGATATTGATACAGCGGATTCTCCACACAATGCACTGGTCGCACATTTAAGTGAGTGCAGCACTGGTAAGAGTTCCTCCATAACTCCCCAGCTATCGTCAGCAGTTCGAGGGTTCGTGCATCAGATAGTTTAGTGAAAGTTCTGTCTGATAAGACAGCAGATATTGCCCATCTTTGTTCCAGTAAGCGCTCGAACATGTCATGAATAGAATTCCACCTAGTTCGGGACGTTCTGTAGTTGCTGCTTTTGTTTCAGTGCTTGTGTTGCAGTAGTGCTGTGGTGGAAATGAGAAACAAGACAACTGGCAGATGTGACGACATGTTTAATGTGTTGAAGCTTGAATCCGTCGGATGTAGCGAGCTGGAGTGTGTGTGCAAAACAAGGCTGAGAGTCCCACTCCAACAGTTCAGTGTTGGCAAGCACCATGTTGCTCGCGTTATCGTGAACGCATGCAGTGATTTTCCCGCTTATTCCCCAGTGGTCCGTAGCAGTTGAAAGCACATTTGCTAAATTTTCAGCAGTATGCCGCTCTGGCATAGCTTTGGTCTGCAGAACAGCACTGCACATTTCCCAGTTACGTATATAATGACATGTTGCCGTAATGTAAGATTCTGTTGTAATCGCTTTCCATGAATCTGTGGTCAGTGCCATTTTTTTTCAACACTCGCTTACTGACTGCGCAGCTCCCCTGCGTTATCCTGAAAAAGTCTCTCCAGTCTGGCAGTGATCGTTTTCCAGGACGGAACAGTAAACTCGGGCTGTACGAACTCCATAAGATTTTTAAAGCCCTCTCCTTCGACAAAGCTGATCGGAAGCATATCCTTAGCGATCACTTTAGTTATTAGAGCTGTTATTTGCTCCGCCCGTCTGGCATCCAAATTGGTTGGTCTGACCATAAAACTTGCAACTGATTGCTGACCTGTGGATGGATCTGCTGGGTGCTTCGCCCTCAAATGAGTGTGCATCGTGGTTGTAGATCTATGATGACACAATTTTGCATTGCAGAGTTTGCACTTTACTCGCATTAATTTTATTATAGGACCCCCACACAGAACTCATTTTTAACACCTTCGAAACGTTAGCAATTGTCGTGAGAAAATGTTTTCCTCTATTGTCTCTTGATTGACAGCCTTAAGGTTTTAGGCGCGTCGTTATTGGCAGCGCCACCCTTTGGTTGGATGAACGCCTTACACGTGAAAACACAGCAAATTTTTTTAAGATCGCCCACACTATTCGAAATTCTATAATTAAATACACTATTTGAATATTCGAAATTTGTGGCTGATATCACTGAAGCTCATTTTACAGACTCTCTGCCCATCAGTGTTCTGCCTGTTGTTTTCATTCAAATGATTCTGCACCTGAATTAGCAAGAGCTGCTGAGTTTGCCTTGACTACTGTTATAAACATAAGAATTCCAGAATAATTCTAAAACTACAATGTGTAGATGAATGGTTAAAAGGTTATTTTTGATTGTGTTGCAATGACCAAGGAAAAATATTATATTTTGTATTGTTTTAAAATATATAATATTTTTGTGAATTTACTGTGTGTAATTAATACAATTAAATAAAAGCACCACCATTTTTATTTCAGTGCATCTCTAAATAAAACCTTCTCAACAAAGAGCACAACAGTATAACCAAAGGAGCATATTTTTACTCTTGTCCTTCAGAGATCAAATTATTACAGTTTAATCATTTTCAAAAGCTGTACATTAGGAACTTGAGTTCATGACAGAACTTTAAGATAGACATCTGAAATGAAATGAAATGAATAGAATGCTCTGCACTGTATGAACATTGTCAATGGCAAATGTATTCATGACAGAAGTGACCATAAATAGAACAGAAAAGTATGACGTGGAAGGAGTTTACAGCTACACGTAAACGAAGCTATGCTTTTATCGGATCACCTTGAAAAAACAACTCCTTTTCTCCTTCCTGACAGTATTTTGTTCTGCTGCTGTGTGTTTTCCTGCTGGAGATCTTGGCTGGAGTTTTGGCCTACATTTATTACCAGCAGGTGAGTGACCCTCCTTGGTTGTCTGTAGGAATCTGTTTTGAAAGAGAGTTTGTTTGTTTTCTTTATAACAAGACTTTTGTTACCCTTTCTGCAAAAATGTGTTGTAAATGTTGTAGCTAAATAAGGAACTGAAGCAGAATCTGAAAGAGACCATGGTTCAGAAATACCGTCAGCCCGAGCAGGATCATGTGACGAAGGCTGTGGATAAACTACAGCAGGAGGTCAGACTTTGCTGTCCTTGCGGAAATATATGTGTTATGGTGTCCAGCAGTTATAAGTGATAATGAGTGTCTTTCTCCCTCTGTCAGTTTAAGTGCTGTGGTAGCAACAGCTCATCCGATTGGGTGGAAAGTGTTTGGATTCGCTCTGAAAATTCTGAGATGAGGGATAGTGTCCCTGACAGCTGCTGTAAGAGCCCCTCTGAACTCTGCGGTCATCGAAACCATCCTTCAAACATATATAAAGTAGAGGTGAGTAAGTTTTCCTACCGATCTCCGAGCCCTACGTCACGGAGAACTGCACATGAAACATAATCACAACCTTTGCAAAATCACAGGTGTTAAATAATCGCACCAGGCAGATCGATTTAAGCATGATTTAGTGGTAATCGGCATTTATCGTGCAGGCCTACATAGAACTGACCTCTTGAAAGTAAATGCTCAATATTAGGGTTATCCCTTTCATACAAGTTTCTTGTTTTGCTTACATGTTCTTGTGCTTAAAAGTAAATAAAGCATCTGATCAAATTTTAGATTTAGTGTAAAGCCAATGGAAGCCTGTGGGCCCCCTTGTGGATTTTGGTAGTAGAGCAAAATTTGGTGTATCAAAATCAAAACCAAACTTGATACAACACTTGGTGTCTCTTGGGACTCACTTATGAAATTTTGGGGCTGATCCATAATTTTTTTATGTATTTTTTATAAACAAAAAACGTCTATAACAGTAAACATAGTAAACGTAATAAACTGCTTATGCTCTTTTAAACAAGACCAACCGTAGGGTATTTCAAAGAAATCATGAGTTACAACCATTTAAGAGCAACAGTGCGTTTTCATGTGTTGGCTCAAAAAGGTCTGTGTCAATGAAGAGTTTAAAAGTAATTTGTAACGTGTTTCATTAGATTACACAAGTTCTTTAACTTAATCTTAATACTTTAAAATAACATGCAGAGGAAAAAAAGTCCTCTGTTGTTAATATATAAAGGAACATCAGTTTTCCACGATGTATCTTAAAGCAAAAAAATGACAATCTTACAAAAAAGAAAAGGAAAAAATGCTGATGCTCAACTTTTTTTAATTGGAGGTTAAATTGTACTTATTTTTTCTTCTGGGAAACATAGTTATACATGTGAAGGAGACTACTAAATGAAAAATATATTTCTAGGGAGTTTATTTTAAGCAATTCTGATGTAATAATAATTGTATAACAAAGTTGTGAGTTACAAACTCGGAATTGTGAGGAAAAAGTCAGAACCGTGAGATCAAGTAATTGCAACTTTTTATCTCGCAGTTCTTTTAAGGAGTCATATGACACGGCCAAAACAAATATTATTGTTTTGTTTTAGATGTAATGCAATGTTTATACATGATTTAAGGTTAAAAAATGCTGTATTTTGCACATACGTGCATGTTTGTATCTCCTCTATGCTCCACCTCTCTGTAACACAGATTTTCTACAAAGCTCATGGCTCTGAAAAGCGAGGTGTGCTCTGATTGGCCAGTTAAACCGTGTGTAGTGATTGGTAGAATACTGCAAGCATGTGACGCAAATGTAACGCCTCTTACAATTTCCTCTTCAATTGTACTGACAACTCAACTTGACTTTATTTATATAGTGCTTTTTACAATTTTCATTGTCAGAAAGCAGCTGTACATGAGACATATTGACTACAAGTATAACAACTAAAGTCATATACCTGTAAAAAAAAGAAAAAGCTAAAAAAACACAAAAGACAGACATACAAATGTTCCACACACACAATATGCATACATACTTACACACATCGACAAAGACGCAAACACACACGCGCAGTGAAAGCACACATTTAAGATAAAGGAGAGAGAACCACAGGTCAAATATTAAACGGACTATTAATTCCTATATGCAATATTAATTATGTCTAACTTCTTAATTCTAAAGCAGCCCCCCCGGCCAGGCAAATAGTGCAAAACAATATGCATACGGTGGCAAGGAACCCAAAACTCCAATCGAGAAAAAAACCCTCAGGAGAACCCAGGCCCAACCAGGGGATTCCAGTTCCCCTCTGGCAAAAGCTGCTGCCTCTGCACAAGTTCAACAGTGCTTGCACAACAAGGCTTAATAAAAATATAAATATTAAGGATTTAAGATTATCATTAACAATCTAAAAGCATTTGAAATTTTGTAGTGAAATCTTGTCAAGTCGCCGCTTCCTTTATCCAGCTTTATCATCTCAGCTATTGTCCGGTCACCGCTTCCCATTCTCAGCTCTGCCATCAGGTCTGGGCATGAACTGCATCCTGGGGTAACCTTGGAACAAAGAGACAAGACTGGCTGAGAGTAGAGTACTGTTCTGCACTCTTTGATGCAACAAGTACATCAGTTGTTGTTGGATGTGTTCCTGGTTCCGGTTGATCTAAATAATGCAGCCTAAATCCTCTGAGGATTAATATTATGGAAGTGTAGTGTATTCAAGATTGAAAAGATGTGTTTTTAGTCTAGATTTAAACTGACAGAGTGTGTTTGTTCCCGGACAGTGCAGGGAAGAATATTCCAAAGTTTAGGCGCTAGATAAGAAAAGGATCTACCACCTGCACTTGATTTTGAAATTCTAGGTATTACCAACTGACAGGACGCCTGAGAGGATAATGCACGTGGAGGATTGTAATACAATAGAAGTTCATTTAAATACTGCGGCGCTAGACCATGTAGGGCTTTATAGGTAATAAGCATGATCTTAAAGTTAATGCGATGCTTTATAGGTAACCAGTGCAAGGTTGACAGAACCGGGGTTATATGCTCATACTTTTTTGTACGTGTAAGAACTCGAGCTGCCGCGTTTTGAACCAGTGGGAGTTTTTGTAATAGGCCTGCAGGGCAACCACCTAAAAGTGCATTACAGTAATCTAGTCTTGATGTCATGAATGCATGAATTAATTTCTCTGCATCTGACAGTGACAGCATATGACGTAGTTTAGATATATTCTTAAGATGGAAAAATGCAATTTTACAGGTGTTGGCGACATGTGTTGTTTTTTAAAAATGCACATTATAAACGACCCAACCTCGTAGTGGTTTTAGATCGAGCAGTACTTCCTACTGATCAAAAAGCCGTAGTTCACGGGAAAGCTGTGCATAAAACAAGAGTCATTTTTAGAATCAATTTAGACATGTATGATTGGTGTGAATCGCGATAGATATTTCACCCAGCCCTCCTACACGTCATAATATCATGGGTCTATGATTCTAACCACAGCTCTAGACCTGTAGTTCCAACCATGCAACTTTGCTATGCTGCTTTGGAACGACGGTTTTGGATGACGGAACATTTGGCCATAGTTGTCTAACGATGCTTTTGGGAAACATACCCCTCATAAGCAAAGCCGGAGTAAGGTGAGTACAAACTCTCTAGCCTCTGCTGCTACTTGCGTGCTGGAGCATTAGATGTCGTTTGTCAGCAAGGGTACTGTTTTCTCTGCGTTTGTCACCGGCAGTGAGCAGAACCAAGCAACAACCGAGATGCCCCTGAGCAAGGCACTTCACCCCTCTTGCTCCCTGGGTGCTGCAGTGACAGCTGCCTTCCACTCCGGGTGCATGCGTGTTTGTGATTTGCAGTGCGTGTGTTCACTAATCATGGGTTGGGTTAAATGCGAAGGACCATGCCTGACAAATAGGTCACATTCATCTGTATTTCATACTGCCGCTCCCGTAGGAGCCTTTATCCGTAGTTCCTCACTTCTGCTGTGGTGTCGCTCCAGCAGGAGCCTTTACCTGTATTTCACACTGTCGCAGCGGTGTCTGTGCATGAACCTTTACCTGTATTTCACACTGCCACAGCGTTGTCGCTCCCATGCCTTTTATCTTTATTTCTACTCTGCTGCAGCAGTGTCGCTCCCATAGGAGCCCGGTATCTGTATTTCACACTGCCACGGCAGTGTTGCTCCAACAGGAGCCTTTATCTTTACTTCCCCTTCTACCTTAGGGGGATCACTCTTGGCTTGGGCAAACACCGAGATCCGAGCCCTCTCCCCGGACAAGGGGAAGTGCTCTAGGTTTGGGGAAGAAAAAACCTGGCTACATCTGGCTAAAATGACTATTTAGGGATCCAGTGGTCCACCATTCACCCGTTCTCCTGTCCGCTGGGTTTTACACTGTCCCCACCAAATACAAGTGGCACAACAGAACCTTTAGAGAACAAAGCATTTCTCGCCTCACCCATATATACAGTTTTATATGCTGAGCCACTCAATAAAGACCTCACTACAGCCATATTTCCATCCACCTGTTGTTTTAGGAAGTGTACTCTTGTCTTGGGGTTCTTATCTTCAGCTGGGCTTCTAGCGTCGGGGTATACTGATGGTCTGCAGTATCCGAGGTTCTTCTGTCTCTTATACCTCGTCGTGTCCTTGAACAAACTTAACCCAACCACTAGCCTATCTTGTGCCAGACCGAAAGTTAACTCATTTATGGACTTGTCTGAACAATTTTAACCTTAAACAGCACATGCACATACCACTGTCCTGTTTCACTCCTCCTTCCACGGGTAGCCACACCCATACAAGCAGGCAAAGTCATTGAATTTTTTCTACATTATATAACACTGTGTTAATGCACATTGTGAAAGATTGTATAAAAACAACATGATGTGCTTAAATTCCAAAAATGTGCATTAAATATATGCGCACTAAATTTAGTTGGATACATTTTTATCCGATAAGATGACATGTGCTTAACCTATGCTCTGAACACTGAATAAATTCCACGATGTACCGCAAACAGTTATTTGATTACAGATCCAACCAGTGGATCAATCTCGTTGCACAGCATCTGAAATGGCATTCTGAAGTTCCTTGAACTAAAGTCTGTTGTAAAAATTATAATCTGCCCAAACTATCCTTGTTGATATGTTCCCATAACAGCGTTTATTGCATATCATCTGCTGAGGCACGAGTCATTTATATTATTTTCTTTTTAACAAAGACAATAGTAGCTTCTCCTATTGCAGAAACTTCCTTTCTCTTTGTGATATGTGGCATCATTTTCAGGAAGTTATGATTTTTTCCTTTTTGACTGTACCCACAAATGTTTTTAAAGTTTTTTTTTGTTTGCAACTTTGGACGAAAACGTGGCTAGTGACTCCATTGTCAAAGGTGTTTAAGATTCATTCTACTGGGAACGTTTTTAATAACTCAACCAGGCGATGCAGTTCAATGGATTTTTGTAGTTGCCATTCTCACAGCAAGTCCTGGCCAATTAATGTATAATGTTACTGAATGTCAACCGATTAACAGGGAGTATCAGACAAGTGACTTGACTTGTTTTGTTTTTCAGGGCGGCTGCATCACAAAGCTGGAGAATTTCATTCTGAACCACTTACAGATCATCGGCGCTGTGGGAGTGGGCATAGCCTGTGTGCAGGTCAGCCAAGATACCTTTCACCAACTCTTTCTTGTATTTTACAGAGACGTACTTCTACCTGAACATAATTTGTGTATGTTTGATATTACCAGCACTTCTGCTGAACAGTGTAAATATGATGCAGTATATTCAAGTATTTAAAATATCAGCCCACATTCATTGTTCTTTAACAGTTTAATATGCTTATATCATGAATTCTGTTTGTATCAGATCTGCTTTCTAACATCTGCTCTGCCTGTCTGTGTTTCAGATTGTGGGCATGTTTTTCACCTGCTGTCTATACAGAAGTCTGAAAGCAGAGCCGTACTAATGAGACTCCTAGATGCTGTTTAACAGAAACAATCAAGCATTTCATGGACCTTCCATTCTGCAGATCAGAATGAACACGTTTATACTTCAAGATTAAGACTACTACAAATGGCATAATTCAGTAATATGTGTTTGCCGTACATTTCAAGTACTACTAGGCTGAAATGAATATTCAGATCTTTTTTCCTCATAGTTCTTAAATATTCAAGAGATTTTAGTATCATAAGCACGTTTGGTTTGTTTTTTATACATGAAACAACAAATATCTGTCGTTTTCATCTATGTGTGCTTTTTTATGGAGATCACAGCTGTTATTTTAAATATTTAATGTTGAACAACATTTACGTTTTTAATTAAACTTGACCATGAATTTAAAATACAAAACCTGTACCACCTTAAATGTTTAAGATGTTAAGATGTTTAAGATGAAAACAGCTTTCAGGTTCTGGCATTCTGTTGCACTTTATTCAGCTGTATAAAAGAATCGGAGCATTAAAATTAAAAAAAATGTTGTGATCTGTTAACAGGCAGGCGTGGCCATTCTTGTTTTAACATGTAATGGTGTGTAATCAATTAAAAGTTATGTGAGAGATATTCTACCTCTATGAACATAAACCTATAAACATTGCATGCACTAACCAGATAATATTGAGCTTTTCCACATAATATTCTTTACATTTACATAAAGCTTGCAGAGAAGTGTGTATATACTGTTTGTTTATATATATATTTATTTACAGTGCCCTCCACTTTATTGGCACCCTTGGTAAATATGAGCAAAGGAGGTTCTGATCTACAAAATTCCAACATTTCATTTGGGTAAAACAATTTGAAGTGTGGGGTTATCTAATTGTGAAAAAAACGTTTTTCTCTAATACAACTTGGCCACAATTATTGGCAACCAAAGTAAAATATCTTCCAAGTATATTTCCATTAATATTAAAATTTTCTGAGCGTACCAAGGTTTCCTGTAGCTCAGTGTTCGATCCCAGGGGATTGCCCATACTTGGAAACAAATGTATTGGATAATGAGAAACACAGGTAATATATTATGCTGACTATAAATTCCTTTATGGGGTAGTGTTAATTTTATTTTAAACATTTTGAGTGAATTAATAAGTACAAAATTCTAAAGCTGAGGTCAGCAGCTCCCCGGCGAGCAAAACGAGCGCAGCCAGTGTGAGGAACCCAAAACTCTGGAGAACCCAGGCCCAGCAGGTGAACCAGTTGCACTACCTCTGGCCCTACTGCTACATCTCTACAAGCTAGGCTGAAAAAAATCGAATTGTTTATTGCAGTTTCAATTTTGTTTGTGTAGTGGTGACATGTCAGGTAGCCATCTGGACTGGTTACGGACCTCGGAACAATGAGAAAAGACAACAGAGGTCAGAATACCGTTCTTAAAGTGCATCAGTTGTTACAGGGAGAATATAACAATCTCTCTACATCCGCCAGGTGGAGACATTTCTCCTGAGTTTACAGACGGTATTTTCCACGACGCATGGCCAGTGATGACATCGGATGTGATGAGAACTTGTGGCCAAATGCAAGAGAGAGGGAAGACTAGAACGTTCTGTAAACTTTTGTTGATGTGTTGAATTTATTTGTTTTCTGTATTTTTTTAATCATCATTGCAGCACTGGAACTTGTTTCCTATATTTTTCACCTTTGTACTGCAACTACTGTATAAAAAAGAAAGAAAACTTACTGTAAGAGCATATGTAACGAGACTGATTAAAAAATGCTGTAGTACATTCATTCAAGTGAAAATTAGTTTTTCTATTTGAAAGACAAATAGTTCAACAAATACTAACAAAGTTCAACATTTCTGTACTTGTTTTTAAGGTCAGTATGTTATGATGGAAATGTATGTTTTCTGAATGAGAATTGTTGTCAGTGTTACGTTGGAATGAGCTTATTTTCAGACATAGATGAAGTGTTTTGTTGGTCTGAATGAGTTTTGGAAGTGAGATGAATTGTTTGGCCAACAGTCATGCTGGTAATTCAGACAGTGTGAAGAGTTTTGAGGTGTGGCTTCATTGAACAATGCTTGTTAGCAGTTGAAATAAACAGAATGTTTCAAAATTCCTCTTATTTTTCCCAAATATTCAGCATATTAGAGATTCTTTTGACTTCAACTGTATATACATTGAGGGAAATAAGAATTTGATCCCCTGCTTATTTTGTAAGTTTGCCTGCTTACAAAAAAAATAAGGGTCTATAATCTTTATGGTAGGTTAATTTTAAATAGGTAATTATTTGGAAATAGAAGAAATACAAAATAACTATCAAATGCCCTTATTCTGGAGCTCCCTGTAAGATTTTCCCAAATGGACTAAAGAAGATCATCAGAAAGTTTAAAGATCAGCCTAGAACTAGATTGAAGAAGCTTGTTCATGATTTCAAGACAGTTGGAACCACAGTAAGCAAGCAAACCATTGCTAACACGCTATGATACAATAGATTGAAATCCTGAAGCACCCGCAAGGTCCTCCTGCCCAAGAAGGCCGGTCTGGCTTATCTGAAGTTTGACAATGAACATTAAAATCATTCAGAAAAAGCTTTGGAGAAAGTGCTGTGGTCAAACAGAAAGAAAATTGACTCTCCGTTTTTGGAGGGAGAGAAAAGCTGACTATGACCCCAAGAACACCATCCCTACAGGGAAGAACAGTGTTGAAACATTCTGCTTCAGGGCTTTTTATCTCTGCTGTGGGCACAGGATGACTTCACCGCATTGAGGGGCTGAGGGACGGGCCAGTGTACCGCAAAGTCTTGAATGAGAACCTTCTCCCCTTAACTAGATTACTGAAGATGACTTGTGGATGTGCCTTTCACATGACAAAGACCCAAAACATATCGCCAAGACAACCAAAGAGTGGCTTAAGGAGAAGCATATTAAATGCCCTAGCCAGTCTCTAGAACCCAGTCCTATAGAACATCTGTAAAGGGTAAAACGTCTCCGGCTACTTTCAAAAACTTGGTTCACTGAGAAGCGGGAACAAAACATTGTGGGGAACCGCATATGAAACTCCTCCCCTTTTTCACTTTTCCTGAAGTCTTATTGGATAATGGCAGTAAAAAAACGGCCAATTGTTGCAAGAATGCAACAGTATGTAAATACTGACGAATCCAGACAGTATAAATACACTGCATGTGACGACAATCCTCAGAATCTACGAGAGAACGCCTCCACCGTGATGAGCGGCGAACATGGCGATCTCCGCAATGTCTCGTCTCCGCTTCTCAGGGAACCGAGGTTACGAAAGACCAGAGAGTTTAACCAGAGACGTTCCCTTTCGAGAGCGGTCACTTCCACATTGCGGAGAACCGCATATGGAACGGTAGTACAATCCCGCCATGAGAGCAAGCAAAATCATCGGGCTCCTGCCAAATTTGCATATCCAAACCCAACAAATGCAGCGGGCTGCGCTGAAACAGGGCAGACACCACAACAGTAAGAACCAGCACGGAATCCCGGGCGGATATAACAGTGATCATAAAAGTACACCAAGCACAGCTCAAACAGCAACGATGCAACAACTGTGTAACATAAGTGATTATAAGGAAGAAGATAAAGAGTGATCAGCACTCAACGAGAGGACTTGAGTCGACAAAGATGACACGTCTAATCTGTAGAACCTGGCGAAAGTGTTCTGCGAAGACCAGCCAGCCGCACAGCATATTTTCCTGAATAGATGTGCCCTTAGACCAGGCCCTCGAAGAGGCGATAGCCCTAGCCGAATGAGCTCTGATACCGAAGGGGCAGTTCTGTCCCTGACTCTCATACGCCAAGGTAATAGCGTCCACCACCCAGGGAGAGAGCCTCTGTTTTGATACAGCCCGACCTTAAGTTTCCCCACAAAAACAGACGAAGAGCAGTTCAGACTGCCAAAAGCCGTCCGTGCGATCAATGTAAGCCCGCAAAACCCTTATCGGGCAGACCGCTCTCTGAGCTTTAGCATCCTGCAAGTCTGACGACTCGGAAAACAAAGCGGACAAAGAAATGACCTGTGCTCTAAATGGGGTAAACATAGACTTTGGCACATAACCCGATTTCGGACAGGAGAGTGACGTTGCAGTCGCCGGCTCCAAAATGAATGAAATCAGCGACGACTGAGAGCGCTTGTAAATCCCCTATGCGCTTAGCTGAAGCAAGGGCAAGAAGGAGAATGGTTTTTAGAGTGAGCTCTCTTATGGAAGCACGACCCTCCATAGTGTCAAGCATTGGCGTTGCTAGGCCCTTTTTAAATTTAAAGTTGTAGCTCAGTCCCCCTAAAATATTGTGTGTAATGTAATCTGCACAAGAATTCAAGATCGCTTTATAGTCCCCTTTAAACTCTTATTATGAAAACGGCGTTAGGCTGCGTTATGTAGCGCATTCTTCAGTTCACACACGTCAGCACATTGGAGTTAAGGTCATTAGCTGAGTAACTTTACAAGGTGTGTTCATTAACATGACATCTGCATTTTTGCCATTCTTTGTTATAAATGCATCTTAATATGATGTGGAAGCGATACAGGACCCTTTCCCATTCACTGTTTAAAAGTTTTATGTGCGTTCACCCCTCGTTAACTATTTGTTAACGTTACCTCAAGCAAAATGAAAGCATAAAACACCAATGACGGCATACCTCGACGATCAAGATGATATTGCAGCGCACAGAAAGTGTCATTAATGGTGATGTGCTATGGAGAGTCGACGGTAGTTTTGACAGCTCCGGAAAGAGGACGGGCAGAGTTACTGTAGATCAGCCCGGTGCGGCAGTGTTATTCATTGTTCTGAGGAAATAAAAGTGTACAGAAGCTCTATGTCGTTTTCAGACGCTTCAGTATTTTTATCATTAATTGAAAACATATTGTGGAGGTAATAGATGAACACGCAGTCATGCAGAGAGAGTGACAGCGCTAGTGCTAAACAGAATGAATGGCAGGGAAACATATTAAGTTATTTTTACTAAGTAATGATTTAGCAGTTGATTGTGACATTTTATTTTATGGATTTGTGACTGTTGTTGTCACTTTGAAATATAAATGTTGCAGATTGACCGATTAATGTGATATTCATTTGAATAACAATAACTTGTATTTATGCTTTTCTGCATATTCTTTCTTAATTATTTATTTTAGTAACGTATACAATATGTGGTGATTAGAATGTGGCTTTCTCTCTATCCTCATTGGAGGCTGAGCCCCCCTAATATTGAAAACCTAGAATCGCCCCTGGTGTCAAGTACACGCTGAGGAAGTAGATTTAAAACCCCGAAAGCGGCAAGGCATGAAGGCTCCACTGGGGTGGGGTACCATATCGTGCTGTTCGCTTGGGACAACAGGTCTTTCCTGAGGGGAATCCGCCACGGCGGTGCCGTTAACAACTCGCTTAGGTCCGGAAACCACGGTTGATTCGGCCAAAACGGAGCGAAAAGGAGTGGATCAGCTAGAAATACAGCGGGCAGTGCGCGTTCTCGCTTGTCGTGAATAGATCCACTTCTGCCTTCCCAAAGCGTTCCCAAATTAACCACACTGAGTCGGAATAAAGCCCCGATTCCCGGTGCGGAAGAACCTCTCTCGGAAGCATGTCCGCTCCGCAGTTCATACGGCCGAGGATATGCGCTGCCCTGACAGAGAGTAGATGCTTATCTGCCCACAGTAGGAGACTGCAGCCTGTTTGAAAAGAGTTCCGGAGTGGACCCCTCCCTTGCGATTTATGTACGAAACCACGGACATGTTGTCGGTGCGAATCAGGACATGTTTCTTCTCCAGCCTCGACTGGAAAGTATGAAGAGCTAGAGACACCGCCTTCAGCTCCAAACAATTTATATGCCAATTTCTCAGTGACTATGTCCAAAGGCCTGATACCGGCATGCCTTCGCACACCGCGCCCCATCCAGAGGATGACGCACCTGTAGTAACGACTATGCATCTCGTCACCAGCCCAGGGGAACTCCCCGACTGAACATACACGGGCTCAGGGCACTGAGGCAGCTGAGTTTAACCGGGACTCGCACTCGACCCGAGGACCATGCTTTCCATGGAACCCGAGCCTTCAGCCAAAACTGAAGCGGTCGCATGTGCAGAAGACCCAGGTGGCAGACCGCCGACGCCATGAGACCCAAAAGCTTCTGGAACTCCCTCAGGTGAACAGACCGACCCGGCCTGAGCAAATGTAGAGCTGAAGAGATGGACTCTGTCCGCTCTGGAGAGAGGCGAGCGCACATCTCCACTGAGTCGAAACATACCCCCAGATACGTTATATACTGACTCGGAGTGAGCTTGCTCTTCTGCATGTTCACGCGCAGCCCCAGGGATGTCAAGTGACGAAGCAGCATCTGCGTATGACCGGATAGCGCCTTCCGTGAATGGGCTAAAAATCAGCCAATCATCCAGATAATTCAGAATGTGCATACAGCTTGCTCTGAGAGGGGAAAGCGCCGAGTCCACTCACTTCGAGAATGTGCGCGGAACTAATGCCAGTCCGAACGGGAGGACAGCAAATTGGTACGCTGAACCCTCGAAAGCGAATCGCAGGAACCTGCGGTGGCGCTTGACTATCTGAACATGAAAATATGCATCCTTCAGATCCACGAATGCAAACCAGACACCGGGACGCACTTGTGCCAGGATCTGTTTTAGAGATGTCATTCTGAACGCTCGCTTATGAAGTGCTCGGTTGACGGGTCTCAAGTCCAGAATCGGATGCAGACCACCAGCTCTCTTGGGCGCTACAAAATACCGGCTGTAAAACCTGCTTTCTCGCTCGTTCGGCGGGACACGCTCGATCGCTTCTTTCGCGAGCAGGCTGCAAATTTCCTGCCTCAACACAGGTGCGTTTTGTGCTGACGTAAGCGATGGAACCACACTGCTGAAGCGGGGAGGTTTGCGTCTGAACTGCAGGGATTACCCGTGTTTTACCACATTTAGTAGCCAATGAGAGATGCCCGGAATGGCTTTCCATGCGTCCAGGAACAGAAATTATGGCCGAATCTTTTTGAGCGTAACCGTCAGCGGACTGTTAGGGAAGCACGGTGGCCCAGCCAGGCTAAATGCACTGGCAGAGAAATGGCTCCTGCGTGAGAATTCAGCCGTCTCTCGCCCACTGGAGAGTCCGTGGACGAGGGAAGGCTGGTTATAGCCGGGATTAACTGCAGCTTCGCGCTGCACCGTGGCAGGGCAAGGAACCCAGCATTGGCTGGGTAATGGGGGAAAGAGCTCCTTTTGTGAACAGGTATGTGTTTTTATTGCATTCACACAAACATTTACAACATTGCAATATTCGCCCACAACCGCGGGGGAAAACTGATGCAAACAGCGGCGTTTGGGGGCCACCGGCACACTCACAAACTCTCTCCTCTTCTTCACAGTTAGGTCAGGACGACGGCTTGGAAGCCGATGACGCTCCGCCGTCTTGGCGCGGACCTCTCTTCGGCCCGTACCTCTTCTTAGCTGGGCCCGACCATTGTTTAGGCCGGGCATTCGGCTCACGACCTCGAGAAGCCGGCGCGGGAGCAGCGTGCTGTTTGGCTGGTCTCTGCATGGAGTGAGGCGCGGATGAAGAATGGGCTCTCGGAGACAGTTGATAAGAGTGTCCAGGGAGAACGTGACTCATTGCCTTTGCGCGCTTCTGCGCCTCCCTGATGCGCTCTACTACCGACTCCACGACGTCACCAAAGAGACCGGCGAGAGTGATCGGGGCGTTGAGAAGAGACTTACGATCTGCGTCTTTCAGATCCGCCAACGTAAGCCACAGATGACGGTTGAGGACGACCATAAACCCCATAGATCTGCCGATAACTTGTGCGGTCCACTTCGTAGCCATCAGAGCCCTCAGATCCTTCGTGGTGTCCGCCTCCAGGCTGCCGCTATCCATCGACTGAAGGATCTTAGCCTGGAACACCTGCAGCACCGCCATTGAGTGCAAAGCGGAAGTGGCTTCCCCGGCGGATGCGTAAGCCTTACCGACGAGATGGGCGGTAAATCTGCACGGTTTCGACGGCAAGCCTGGGTCCAAGACCAACGAGGTGGCGGAAGGGCACAAATGAGCGGCGAGGGTCTCCTCGACAGATGGTATGCGCACGTAACCGTGGGCCCTGCGCTCCGACCATGTGGGCGAACATGGCCTGCAAAGCAGCGTGAACTCGTGCCGACTGAGGAGCAGACCACGATTTAAACAAGTGCTCATGGACATCTGGGAAAAATGGCACACTCCTCTTCAACGTGGCCTGATGGCGGCCCGCCTGAAGGTACCAGGAGTCAAGCTTACTTTTAGCTGGCTTCTCAGGTGAACTCCAGGTGATGTCGAGCTCGCTTACGGCCTTCTCGAAGACCCTTACGAACTCTTCGTGGAGGTCCGTGGTGCTCGATCCAGTCCTTGTCCGAAGCTGAGATGTACTTCATGTACATGTACATCGTCCTCTTCAGCGCCGAAGGAAACGGCGTCTGCAATGGAAGGCAGGGGACAAAGGCACTCGTCGACGTAGAGGACTGGGGAATGAGGTGACGGCAGAGGACGGCGGCCCTGCCCGTGTCGTCGCCGCTACCTCATGGAATAAGTAGACTCACCAGCGACTTGTTGGTGGCAGTGAGCCTCGACCCTTTTAGTCCACGAGCGATGTTCCTGCGAGTTCTCAAGACACTCGCCGGCAGATCCACAGAATGCAGCCTCCGGATGAGCCAGGCCCAGGCAATGCAGTGCTCGTGAGTATCCGGCGGGTAAATGGGACCAGCACAAAGACAACAGTAAGAAGCCATCGCTCAAAGCCTCCAGAAGCTTCAACAATGGCAGCGTGAAAAAGAAGATTCTGAGTATTGTAGTCACAGGCACTGTATTTATACTGTCTGGATTCGTCAGGATTCGCATGCTGTTGCATTCTTGCGAGGTCTAAAACCTGTGTTCTACGGTGTGAATCTAAGTGCGTCTTATTTAAACTACCAAAGGAAGAACTTCTGAGGGAACAATGGTTTCAATTCTTTTTCAAATGACACCAAAGGTGTATAACCCCTGGGTTTAACTGTGCACACGTCATTTCAATAATCTTGACACTTTCTCTGTAGGATATATTTAAAAGACTATCCTTAAAAGAGGGGGAAATACCAACCTTATTTGGACATGTTAGCTCCACCGAATCACAACCTGTAAGTGTGACTATTTATTTTTGTCTGAAATTCAAAAAATATTTGTGTACCTTATATCTCTGTTTAGCTAATGCATATAACCCTAACGTTAACATTACCGTTAATTATGGGGTATGACAGTTTGTTTATCTATCTATGAACCCAGCTAATTTAAGTGTTAAATCTATTATCGTCTATCTATTATCTACTATCGTCTTCGGATGTTTCTTCGACAGACTCGGGATCAAACTGGTAAAGTGAAATCCCCGCCATCTCTATCTATACACTGTATATAATATATAACCTGTAAACCATAATCCAATGATGGTAGGCGTTCCATTTGCTACACGTGATGAACGCTATAACAAGTTCAAGGGATGTAAAGAAGGAAGCGGGAACTGGCGAACATTCAACAACTTTTAATAAAACAATAAACAAACCACAAAACGAAAGCAGAATGCCGGCAGCCCCCGGACGGTCGACTGTCGGATACGATACCCGAGCAACGCGCAGCTGACACTCATTATCATCACACTCTCATCACGCCTTGCTGGTTACAAACGCGTTTGACCAATCACATAACACTATAGGCTAACAGATAGGAGGGGATTTGACGGATGAATCGCAGAACGAATCATTTGAGAGTTAGTCAAGAAGTAAGGTAAGAATATTACCTATTATTACGGCATAATAGTGTTTTTACACCTTCTATGTACATAAACATGTTGTTGGACAATCCATAAACCAAAGTAGGACCTTAAAAATCATATGCTACTTGCTCTTTAAAGATTGACAGAGGAGTGGACTAAAATGTATCCAGACACATGTGCAAACCTGGTGACCATCTACAGAAATGTTGTACCTCTGTTCTTGCTAACAAGGGGTTTTCCACCAAGTACAAAGTTATGTTTTGCTTAGGGGTCAAATACTATCTTCACTTACTGAAATGGAAATCTATTTATAATCTTTATATAACATTTTTTCCCCAGATTTTCAGATCAGTTAAAATAAACCCACCATAAAAATGATAGACCCTTCATTTCTTTGGAAGCAGGCAAACTTACAAAATCAACAATGGATCAAATACTTATTTCACTGACCATATACTGTATATAGTGACTATACTCTACTTCATTACTAACAGGTAAATGAGTACTATAAAGTACTAAATAGAGATCTTTATCTTTTGAAGCCAGTATGTTAAATGCTCTAGATTGATGAACGTGTAAGATCTGCAGTATTTGGTGATCTTGCCTGAGAAACCCCCAGCTCTGCCATCTGTCAGTCTCAGTCTGGAGTCCAGCGGCCGGGACACAGACTGTGGTGCGAGCGTTAGCTTTATGAAAACAAGCCTGTCACACTCATTTATGGGCTTTCAATTTTTTTTTTTACAAAAATGCATTATTTAGAAAATTTTGAAAGACTGATCCAGGGTGGCTGGATAATATTATAATATCCCAGTGTACTTATGTATGAAATGTGCACAGTGTTTGGATGCCATTATATGGATAAAAGAAATACATTTTGAAAGTGCAAAAATTTTTGGTCCCCCCATTTAAAGCCTGCTTGTAACAATGAAGCGCTATGATGACAGTATAACAGAACACTGCAGCATAGAGATTATGTGCAAAAAGTAATAGTCTTTTGAATGAACACATGAAAAGTAGTTTTGTGCTTTAATGAAATATATTAATTTGAGAATAAAATTGTAATAGTGATTAAAAACCACTGCAAAAAGACAGATATCATTAAGACATTTGGAATCACTAAAATTTGCTTGTATTTGTAAACATTAGTTAATGCATTAACAAACTAAGATGAATAAATGCTGTCTAAGCAATGTTTATTGTTTTTGTTAATCTCAGCATCTGCAGCTGTAAACATTTGATAATGCACAATGAACGATTGTATTGACATTGAAGATTATTAGATGCTTTAATAAAAACTATATTGCACATTGTTAGTTCATGTTAGCTAATCAATACATTAACTCACGCTTATAGTTATTATAACTTTATTGTTAAGTGATACCATATATTTGACAGAAAAAGGGAAATTAAAAGATGATTTTCTCAGTCATTGGTGAAGAAGAGGTCATGAGGGAATCCATTATGATAGCATGAGCACAGTCAACAGGGTCACAGCAGTAGCCCAGAGCACACGTTCACACGGATCTATAACAGAACAGAGTGACTTTAAAATGTTACATTTCACGAAACGTTTACTATAATGATGTTGGCAAGCAGTGTTGGACGAGTTACTCTGAAAAAGTAATTCATTAGCAATTACTCGTTACATATTCAATAGTGTAATTAGGGTAGCACTTTATTTTACAGTCATGTTTCCCATTTACATACTGTGTACTTATTCATGTAAATATAATAACTGGGCAATAACTAGGTACTATCCCTGAACCTAAACTTATACCACCCAGTACTTTCTTAGACAAGTACACTGTAACTATACGATAAGTACAGCTACTGTAAAATAAAGTGCTCATTATTTATTACCAATTTACTTTCTTTATCCTATATCAACATTGATTAGTTAAGTGATTCAAGGATAATCGGCTCTTTTGATTTATTCAAATAAATAATATAAACTACATAAAGTAGTATTATTAATTGACCAAATAAAAAATTTAAAGTTACACTTTGAATTTTGATTGCACTCACACATATATTACACAAAGTATTTAGTTTAATTGCATCAGAAGTAACTGTAATTCAATTACAGAAAAATGAGAGTAATCCCTTACTTTACTGTTTCAAGGGAAAGTAATTCTATTACAGTAACTAATTACTAAGTAACTAGTTACACCCAACACTGTTGGCAAGTATACACTTACTGCAGGACAGCAAGGTCGCAGTGGTTTGGCTGATGGGAGGCAGGTTGATAGGTTTAATGGTTTGGGTTGGTGTAGCTGTGCTGGTTTGTGTGGCTGGCTTTACGATGGAAACCGGCCCTGAGCGTACTTTATAAGTGCTGGTTTGAATGCTATCTACTAGCGATCTCTGGGATGATTTTGTACAGGGGTCTGCACAACTCTGCGTTTGTTTGGTGGTCACACAGAGATGCACTTCACACTCAACATACATCTAGAAAGACAAACGTATCGAGTTTAAACACAGCAATGCAAAACTGATCAAGAATTCACCTGAATGCAAAATGTACACCTTGAAAGTTCACAGTAGGAACACATACCGTGTCTCCTTTTAATTCCAAAGAATTAAGATATAAGCGGTAAATCCGAACAGTTGATGTTGACGTCAGGACCTCTAAAGTACTGTTTCCAGATACACACCTAAAACACAGACAGGTGGACACAGAGGAAGGAACATGAAGCGGGTTGATATACTGGAAAATGTATTTGCCAATTTCACACATGCATCACATTTTAACGCCCTTCAGTACTCAGTTCATGAAAAGAAAAATTGCGAAAACTAGAAAACGAATTCTTAAATGAGCTCTTTGACATTGTGCTCCCTTACAAAAAAGTATGATGTTGACACTAACCCTTGGCTGAGGAGAGGCCGTGTATGAAGAAAGTCACTTGTTTCTGATTCCACACAGCGGCCCACCATGAGCTCCGCACGGGCCAATGAACAGTTAGAAAACACATGCAGGTCCAACATGTCCAGCTGTCCGGAGCGATGGAGCTCTCGAGGAGTCCTCACAGACTGTGAACTGCGTAACCGTGCCTGTCGTGTGTCAGTAGCCATTGGGCCCTCACCAGGAATGTGAAACTCCAGCCAGAAGGACACAGCACCGAACGTCTCCACTTCTGACGGTACCACGATTCGAAAGTTTGGACCTGCGGCTAGCTGGCTGGAAATTCGGCAAGCGAGGGGTAGGACAAGACTGGCATCGCGGGTGATGGTCGAGTTGGAACTGACGCTGCGTAAAGTGTTGGTGTACAGCAACTCTGACCCCAAGTGCTTTAAACATCAAAGAAGAGATTTCAGAAAACTAAAAAATGTATCATTTTAATGCTGATTTTGTTAAAAGCAGCTGATGTAAATGTGTGTATTTCACAGTGTAACACATTTTTGTTTCGCCCAATGTTTTTACAGTTCTTGTACAATTCTGTGGTGCTTATTTTTGTGGTAATATTTATTTTTATGTAGCATCAATGTTTCAGTGTTGATTTAGCTCAAGTCAATTTTTAGCTTATTTCATTAATGACTATATATCGGTATATTGCACAAAAACAGTACAAATTTAAAATATATATTTTCCCACTGTCACTGTCAGAAAATTCAAGAAATGTCTGTACCACAGGGCAGGTGGGATGATGGGTGATTACGTCTGGAACTTTGTTCATGAGGACAGGATTAGTCATCAAAGACAAAAACCATCAAATGTTCACTTCTGGAGTTTTGGACGACTCATTTTTAGTAACTGTTTAACTTTTAGCAAACGTCTCTCTTTGGGGTACCCACACACACAGAGGCTTGAATAAAATAACGAAGATCCTTTAAATAACGTCCCAGAAGACAAGGTAATCCACGAAGCTCAGGAAAGAAGGATAATATAAACAACCCCGTAGAGACCAAGCAAAAAATAAAGTTCTCTTAAAGAATCTTAACAAAAAATGCTGGTAATCCACATGGTAAACAAGAAACAGGAAAAATGGGGAAACTTAAACAATTCCGAAGAGGAAGATCCAAAAAAAGAATAATGTTCTCATAGAACTCCAAAAAACAAAAGCAGACGAAGCACACAAAGACACACCATTTGAGACTGGGGAACTTGGCTACAAAACATTAAAGACTGAGCAACGAGACAGGGAACAGGGACCAACTAAAATACACAGGGGACAAATGAGGAACAGGTGAAAACAATGACACTAGGGAAACATCACACAAGGAGACAGTGACATCCAGTGGCTGGAGACCGAAACAAGTCCTAAATGCTGACAATGTTTTAGTTTAAAGGGGTTATATGGCACGAACACATGTTTTTCTGTGTCTTTGTTGTGTTATAAGTTGCTCATGCATATATTAGAAACGTACAATTGCAAACATTAAAGTGTGGGAACAAAAGATGCATTCTATCTAAAAGCGAATGCTCATCCCAGACCTGCCTGAAACAACTTGTGTAACCACACCCCCACAAATCTACATCAGTTCGTGGTATGAGTTGACTAATGGCACTTTTCCACTGCATGGTACCGTAAGGTTTTTGTACGATTTAGCTCAGTTAATTTCACTTCTCAGTAATTTTCACTTTTGCTTTGCCACAGCAGCTTAGCAGCGCTTCGAAGTGGGTGGGGATTTTAAACGTATTGTCATTGTTGCGCCGCCTCTACTACCGTAGTGAACGCAAAAAACACATGCACAACACAGGAGTAATGGAGCATATCAATAGATGGCAGCAAAACAAAATACATCTAAAATACCAGAGAGTTTGAGAAATCTTAAAGAAAAGAGCAGACAGCGATCATTTGGTTTACTCGAAAGCGCACGATGGGAAGCTAAAGTAGCATTTAGCATTGAGTTAAAGAGTACCTAGCATATGTTTTTTTAGGCCCTACTTTGGTTTATCGAGTGTCCAACAACAAATTTATGTACATACAATGTGTTTAAACACTATAATGTTGTAATAATAGGCAGTTATTCGTACCTTACTTCTTGACTGACTCTCAAATGATTCGTTCCGCGATTTATCCGTCTAGGCCCCACCTACCTGCTAACCTTGTGTCATGTGATTGGTCAGATGGTGGTGTAGTCTGTTGTTATTGGTCAAACGCGTTAATCATTTGTCGCAAATGGAACCCCACTACCATCATTACAGGATTAAGGTTTACATGTGGTTGGATGTCATGTATATTATATGTGTAGCTAGAGATGGCGGCGATTTTACCCTACCAATCTGAGCCCGACTCTGACGAGGAAGAAGACACTAATGCACAACAAACTCCTCCACGATTGGATGTTTGTCAGTGGCAAGTGACAACTCTTGTCATAAAAACTCCCAGTGTGACAACATGGATGTTGTGCTTTTGCTCATCAATGAAATAATTAAAATACTGTTAATACGTTAGTAATACTATTATTTTGTCTTAACTGTGAGTTGTCATGTTACATAGAGCATTTCAGAAAGTCGACGATATGAAAAATTATTGTAGTATCACCCAAATATATCTACATAGGTGTACGTGCGGCAAATGTGTCAAAATGCAAAGTTAATAGCCAGATAAACAAACTGTAACACCCCAGAAATAACGGTACATGCTAATGTTAGCGTTATATGCATTAGCTAAACACAGACATAAGGTATGAAAATATTTCTTATTTAATATTTAAGAAAAAAAAAACAAGTCACACTTACAGGTTGTGATTCGGTGGAGCTAACAGGTCCAAATAGGGTTTGTGTTCCCCCTCTTTCAAGAATCGTCGTTCACTTACCCTGCAGTGAACGCGCCAAGATTATTAAACCAATGTTCGGTTAAATGACGTGCGCACAGTACAACCCTGGGGTTATACTCTTTTGGTATCGTTTGAAAATTGAATTGTAACCATTTTTCCCTCAGACTTTCTTCCTTTGGTAGTTGAAATAAAACCGACTTAGTTTCACACCGTAGAACACAGACTCTAGACATGATACACACGCATCACGAACGAGCAACAGTGTTTGGGGGAGGAGAGATAAGTTTTCGCGTCAGTCTCAGCAAAACGAAGGCGGGGACTATGTGTAGTGACGTAGATATGCGGGTGTACTATTCCACGTCTCGTTTGTGTGATTCATTCACCTTCGGACTTACAACTTGGCAGACAGCTTACTTTCAAACCCGCCAACAGAACAGACTGCATGAAATGTCATTTTCATGATCTCATGCTACCTACTCTTTAAGGGTCTTGATCTCTATTTTACTGTCACAAAGCATAAAACTCAATGCCAATATAACGTTTTAAAATGCGTATTCATGTGTTGCAAATCCACTGACGCTGGTAATGATTCGCTCTGCCCGATCAGTGATCTGTTTGTAAACACGTCACATTATGGTATCGGTACAGTACACTTGGAACCTCAACCGAGGTGGTTCTAAAAACATTATCAGGTACTAGGTACTGTACCCAGTGGAAAACCTTCCAAAAGTGAGCCGTACCGCACCGTACCGTGCAGTACTATGCAGTGTAAAAGCGGCATAAAATGGCCCAAATGTATACGCAAGTAAGGTGGAGTACCTGTCAGTACAATTGAAGAGGAACCTGATGTTCCAAATATGGTCTGGGTCGTTACATTTCCCGCACTGGTTAACTGGCCTATCAGAGCAAACCTCGCTTTTAAGAGCCATGAGCTTTGTACAAAAATCTGCTTGTTTCAGAGAGGCGGAGGATAGAGGAGATTCAAACATACACGGTATGCAGAAAATACAACATTTTTTAACCTTAAATCGTGTACACACATTACATCCAAAACAAACGACCTCTTTAAGTACTGTCAATGGTAAAAAAAAAAATTTCGTATTCAGCAAAACAACTTTTAAACATTTGTGTTACTTAAATTTGTCTTACTTTATATATTTGTTTTATTGTACTGATGTTTAATCTCATGTTACACCTGCATTGTCTGCAAAATGTGTCTGAAGGACAATTTATTTGTTTTCACTGAGGAAAGTCGTAGTGTGTTTTGTCTATGAAATAATTCTGTGTGTGGATGAAGAAAGAAAGGCTCGTACCACCGTTTTGGTGCCACAGCCCGTCAGAGAGAAGGTTGTTGTTACGTGTGTGCTGTTGTATAACACTGGACAGGTCGGGTCATTCAACTGCAGAACAGTGAGATGAAGATCCTCCAGGAAAGAGATGGGCAGCAAAAGAGACATTTCCAGCTTCTGCTCATTACATTTCAATTCTGAGAGACAAAACCATGCCAAGACTGTGAATGGACACTTATGCTTTGACATCGACCTCATTTCCCACTTGGGAAAGCAGCAGTGTCCACTTGAATTTTGATTTGCAAACATTCAAGTCAATACATTTTTAAACTATGTCTTCAGTTTTTACAAATTTAATATAAAATTGTGTTCAAGTTAAAGTTAGTAAAATGTTTACAAAAGCGAAAAATTGGAAAGGTTCTAAATGTAGGTCTGGGGTTTAGATCATAATCCTAGCCAGAATGTTTAAACCAAAGCAATCCCGTTCATCACCTGTTCCTGGGGGCAAAGGGTCCATTTGTGCTAAAAGACAAGAACCAAGTAAAACAATAAAGATCATTAGCATATGACGCCCCATTCTTAGTTTTGAACATACAAACAGAAAAAGATCATTAATAAAATCTTACTTTGTTGGAGCCACATACACCTGATCTCAGACTGCAGGCTGTGAATCAAACAGTGAAGCGTTTAATCTGAACCATCAACCATCAAGCTCAGTGTGTGTGATCTATTGTTTTTATGTTCAACCAGACAAGCCATCAGTTACCTCTTGGTGTTTGCAACAAAACAAACAGAGAGAAGATGTGCAGACGGATCAGGACCTCTGACCCAGGACAGTGTTGTGGATGTTTGGGACTTCAGGGTTGTTGTCACGGGTGATACAAAAAGACCTGGAGGACCAATCACTGCCATTTCTGTCACTCTGTAGTGAAAAAGAGCAAAGAATATCCGCTGATGTGCATGATTAGGCTGCCTAAAATAGATCATATTTGCAATGTAAAACACAAGGGATGAAAAGAAGTGTAGTGTGGTCTTACTCTTGTACTCCTGAGTACACTGTAATGTTGACATGGATCTCCTGAAAGGGCAGCACATGCACTAGAGAGCCACCCGCTGGGCTCACACCTCTGAACTCTGGTGCTGCTGGGCAGCCCGCTTCATTCTCAACTGCAAACACACACACAAGTTACTGTATATTCTAGACTAGAGAATATATTCATAACAAAAATATCTCTTTGAGAAAACGTTTTTGACAATTAAAAGCAAATAAAATCTAGGCCTTAATATTATTTGAAAAACTTAAGCTAAACAAAATATGTTTTGATCATTAGCATATGACATTAGCATATGTTTTATTAGAAATGTTGAATGAATATGTTGAGGTACTGAGGCCTGGTTTCACACACAGGGCTTAGTTTAAAGGAGCCAGTCTCTGGCTGTTTAAGAGGCTCTGATGATGTTTTTTGGATGTGTAACAATGGATGTTCATGTTTCTAATAAAAAAAACTTTATATTTCACATACTTCAAGTCTATTGTAAAGCGCTGTCCCACTTCTACCAAAACGACTGGATTTCTTCCGGTCTATAAAAAGTCCCTCCTTCCGAAACGCTCTGATGGTAAAGCTGACCAGGTCTTAAGTGATTGGCTTCCGTTTCTTAGGCTGTTGTGATTGGTCGGTTCCCCCCTCACGTGTATTCATAAACTTTGGCTTTTAGCAATAAACAGTTACAATGTCGTCAACTTCACTTTATCAGTTAAACACATGCGGATCGATCAAAGTGTGACGGAGGTCTGCTAGTACACGTCTCTTTGTTAGAGATTGCAAGTTTTTGCTCCTACTATGGCGAGGGGAATGACACCCGACCGAATGGCGTCAGACCGGTTATATTAATTAACACTAATAACAGAAGTGTTAGTTTTGCCTTTTTATGTTGGATAATAAAACAGGCAGATTGACCAGCAGACAATTGCAAGCAGGACTTCAATGGGCGTTTCACAGAAGTGTTTTAGAGGTAAGCGCACCCACACACAATATCAGTGTATTACACAGAACAGCTTTCACAGCCGATGTTAAAGTCATGAAGCTGTTATTTGAGCGTTGGTTATCTCAGAATGTGTGTAGCTGAATTCTTATGACCAGCTGGAGGACTGTGATGAAAGTGAAAGTATTTTAGCGTGTAACTTAGTCAAATGTGTACAATCTCTGAGAACCAAACACTACTCCAGAGGCTCTTCCTCTTCTCTAAGGAAAGCCCCGCCGTTTTTGGCGTATTCCTTTGGGCGGTGGTTATTAACAGCACTCAGAATAGTGATATCATGTACCCGGGAAGTAGAGGGCTGGAGCCCAGCCGTTCTCTGTAGTCCTTGAAAAGTGAATTCTGTTTAAGACAATATCTCGCTTGGCACTGAACTTTGAGCTTTAGCATTATGCAGGTATTATTTATACTCTAACAGCAACATTACACACTAACTAATGGTTGAAAAATGGGATCGTGGGGAACGTGCTCTTTAAGCCCGGAAAAAGGCTAAGTTAAATTATGATATGTAAGATGTTTTTATAAAAATGCCCTAGTAAAAAATATAACTGGTGTGCATCTTGAGACAAAACAATGGCGCCGACATCCTTTAAGATGTTTTAAGCCGAGTAATTTTCAGTAAAGACTGCTCAAACATTCATTTTAGTCTGGGATTAGCCTCAAACCTTGTCTGTGAAACCGCGCATAAATGTATTAACCTGAATAATGAAGTGACAAAAAACTTTATAAAAACAAACAATTTAACATCAAAAGATAAACATATAAACTATAAAATAAACTAATAATGATAATGGCTGTTCATATCTACAGTTTGGTGTCCTTTTGATAGGGCCGCTACTCAGTAAATCATTACATCGTTATAATTTCCTTACAATAATTATATTGTGACTTTTTTCACTTTGTGGAACACAGTGTATAAACTCTTCTATTAAATCTCTCACGTTTAGTTTAACTAAATTTAAACAGATCATTATTCATAACATTCCCATTCCTCACACAATGAAGGTTTGTGAATATTTGGCAAGCTATAAACATATAATTCATTGGTGCATTTGTGAATCTTGTCAGGAAAGACAAACCAGTTATGGAGAGCTGCAGAGATACGGTGGAGAAAGGCGTTGCCTCGCTCAGAATCACAGACGAAGGAAAATCTTCCACCATCACCTCCACTGTATACTGACCCGCAGCTGCTGCACCTCCATACAGCAGCGTGCATGTCTCCTTTATCACACATTTAAAGAAAGTGCTTCAATACACATTTCAATACTTAAACACCTGAAATTTGTGAAATAAATGTCAACATCGCAATCAATTTTAGACGGAGCAAAGATGGCTAACTTTGTTGAGTTGCAAAAATGCACCAAGGCTGGTCTTCCCATACCGACAGCGAACCGCATCTCCGTCCAGATCCAGAACATTCAGAGGGATTACCTGACGACAACCTGCACGTAACCTGACACAAACACACCTGGAGTTTCAGCAGGTGTCTGTACTGTATGAATGGCAGTGGAACTGTGTTTTTACCGGACGGGAGGCAGCAGGGCGGCGTTTGGAGCACGGTTGATGCGGTTTGTATCTGATCGGATGGACAGATCAGCTCTTGTGTAAAGTGACACATCTTCAGTAGACCTGAAGAGGGGGGGAAGAGAACACAACGTGAGATCTCATCCTGTCCACGGCTCATTCGTTTAGACAGAATCCATCGGCTCTCACCCGAGCTTGATTTTCGAGGTGTAGTTTTGGGGAATGGTTTTCTGCCACTGACGGAGGCACCAGCCGGGTGAAGGTACCAGTCCTTTCAGAGGAGAGGAGGTGACGTGAGGACTGCAGTCCACTTCATTACACAACTCCTCCAGGGCTGGACAGGGCAGGCTGGACAAAACACTGTAGTAAGCTTTGACCTGAAGAACAGAACACAGATTTGACCAATCACGTCAAAGGACTCACTCCAGCGCTTCTTTTGGTTACCTTCATCCAAAGGTTTTTTTCCCCCCTAATTTTTTTAGGTCGAAGGTGCCATTTTCCCATTATAGACCGAATGCAGAAGAAACTTAATGTCGACAAATGCAAGGGCATTAAGGTGAACGCATATTAATGCATTCAAGCCTCTGTACCACTGAAAATATCAGACTTTCCTATAGACATTTTCTGATTTATGGATTTTTAAAGGGTTTCTGTTTTTGCTTTCAAGATCAATCTTATTTGAGCGATCTGTACAGTACTGTTCTTATAACAAAAATTGTGTGTGTTTTATGATATGATTAGAATTTCTTTCTATGCAGCAAACATTTCAGAAATTAAAGTACAGCTTCATGTTGTACCAACAGTATCATTGATCTTACATCTAACTTTTCTAAAAGCAAAACTTTTGATTTAAAACAGCCCAAAGCTTTTACAGTTTTTTACAATTGCTATGACAATTCTTCCAATACCTTTTCTAAACTCTTAACACACAACATCTGGCTGTGTAGGCAATACAATTAACATATTTATTTTTGCTTTGACACAAAATGCATACATTTTACACAAATTTAAAATGCTTTAACTTCTTTAACACACAAGCTCAACCAAGACCAGATCTATGTTTTTTAACTGCCAAATATACCAATGCTTTCACACTGTTTGTCAGAAAAGATAACCTCATGTTCTAAACCTAACTTATAGGCTAACGCCCCGTTCCTTGCCTAACCCCAGGCTGAAAATCCCTGTCATAAACCACAGGCTAGAGAGACTGGTGAATGAATACTGACAAATCTCAGGTGGGACACAGCAGCATTTATTGTTCAGAATTTTTTTGAAACCAATAGGTAGGATATTGAATAAGGGCAGACATGACACATATCAAATAATTCAGTTTCTGTTATTCCATCTGATGGTAGTGTTTTTTATGACATTGTGATATGATTGACTGAATGTTCCTCTCAGTAGAGAACATGCGTTAGTGTTTTGGTAGACACAGTGTATTGTGTTAGTGTTTTTTGTATTTTTGTATTTTTAAACAATGTTGGAGTTTAGTTTACAATTCGTATTTTTAGAATGACCTGAACAGTTTCACCAATTATGTGTTTTAGGTGTGTTGCTGTGTGAAGAATTTAGGAGAATGCTTTGTAATTAAACAGTTTTGGGTCTGCATCGACTTCCATAGTAAGAAAGGACACTACTCTGTTAATCAATGATGACCCAGAACTTAGTTTCGCACACATAATATCATAATATCACACAAAATATTTCAACAAAGAACTTTCTAAAGTGTTCAAACAACTTGACAGTGAATAAATGATGCCAGAATCAATGTATTTTTGGCAAACTATCCCGTAAAGCAGTGTTAATTTTGACAGCAAATTTTGATTTAGTTTTAGTCATAGTCTTTGGACGAAAATGTAATTTAGTCACATTTTAGTCAACCCCATCATTCTAGTTTTAGTCGACGAAATATGAAAAATATTTTAGTCGACTGAATATACATTATATTTAGTCTACTTAAATCTAAAAGGTATCGCTTTCCTGTAGCTCAGTTGTAAGAGCATGGCATTAACAACGACAAGGTAATGGGTTTGATACCAAAGGATTGCACATACTAAGAAACAAATGTATTTGATAATGCAATGTAAGTTGCCTTGGATAAAAGCTTAAATGTAAATCATTTACTTTGCGTAATTAAATGTTCCATACAAAGTTTCAACTGTTTTGATATAATTTAATTCCTTTATTTTTCAGAAAAAATCAGTAAAATTATATGAATTGTTGTAACACATAACATTAGATCATGAACGACATGTTCCAGTTCATTCAATCCCATAAAATTCAAATAACTCGTGAAGTAGGGCGTATTCATTCAGTTCAATCAACCAATGAAACGCTCTGAACGCTCTCACACTCGAACACTATTGGCTCATGGCATGCCTATGTGAAGAAGATAGAATTAGCTTTTAAAAAAGACATAAATTATATTAAATTTCTTTAGTCATACAAACATGTTATATAATAGGTTGGAATGTACAGTTTAACTCACTTCATCACTTCTATAATGAGTGGAGGGCAGCGCTGGTTTTCTTTTGGCTAACTTTGTTGCTTTTGCTCGTGTTAGCGGATAAATTAACATAGGCTTATAAAATCGTTTGTGCTTTCCTTTGTAATGTGTTTCGGGGTGTCTCGCTTCAAGTTTGCGGAGTTTCACCCGCGATCGTGAAGGAAAATAAGACGCTTTGTTAACCGCGTGGAGACACAGAATGTAAGTGTGTTCTTGCTTACCCTTCTCATCCAGAGACTTCTCTCTACCGCTTATATGAGAGAAGCAGCACATGCGCGCTAACTGATGTCCGCCAGGTGGGACAAGATTATTTTCAATTAACAAATAATTTTCGTCTTAGTTTTCGTCAACGAAATTAATAATTTTTGTTTGTGTTTTCAAAGACTTTCTTCAAGTGACTTCGTCTTGACTTTTTCATTTATAAACATGTATTATCGTACATGGACACTTTTTTAGTTTGATAGTGAAAGCAGGACAGTGAAAGAGAATGATTATTTCATGACATTCCAGTGAATTAAATGAGTTTATATCGACACGTTTGAAAGTATCGAACAAAGTAACATAATACTGATCTTACAAAAAACATAATCTCACCTTCTGCAATCCGTCCTTAATAAACGGTTCGATATTAACAGTTGCGCCAAAGCTGAATCCTTCAGTGATCTGACCCGACAGCAGCAGTACACCGAGAAGCACAACCAGAGGCCAGAGAGTGACCCTCATCCCTCTGCTCATTCACAAACAACAGATCATTTACAAACACTTTATAAACTTCTTATTCATGTTCATTTCCTGGTTTAACTTCCCTGTTGGTTTTATGAAGATCCAAACTGAAAATGTGGTTTAGCAACCGATCTAAAACAGATCTAGTTACCATTTCAAATCACTCTAATCTTGTTAAAGAGAAAAAACCTACCCGGCTAAAAGATGACCACGGTCTCTTCGTTTCAGAAAGCTTCTCTTCTGATGGTATTATATTTTCATTACATATGGTCATGGAATAAATCCAGGGCTCACTTGTAAAGATGTCTTTCTTTCAAACAGTAATGTGAAAGTAAAATGCTGGGAAAGATGAGGCCAAACTGGCTTGACAAGAACTGTAAAGGAATGATTTTGCATTGTTAAAAATCTTGCGTGTCAAGTTGGGTTAATGCCATGAACAATGAGCACTACACACTCAACAAGGAAAATAAATGATCTTTTTTAATGTCCGCAGGCTTAGCGCTTAGCTATGACCTTTTCGATTTAAATAAATACAGTCTCATTAAATGACCAAACCTCAAAATAATAAAATACAAACAGACACAATTATGTTTTAGGGTAATCTTTGCCGAGGTTAGCATAAACATTAGATGGTTTAATACAATTTCTAAAACCTTATGACATAAAATGTGCCTTCGAAAGCTGCAAACTTGGGAAGACTTAAATTGTATTATTATTGATATGATTTCCTCTCAGTAGGCTTATCGATGGTAGAATAAACACATAGACATAAGCGTACAAAAAGCAGAAATTAGACACTGCTACGGAAAGATTTTTTTATTATGGGATACAAGAAAATACATATTTATCTTCGGAATGTGATTTTAGAGTTTTAAGATAATACTGAAGCACAATGAGGCATTACAAAATGACATCGCAGGTGGGTTATAAACTATACTGTAGTAAATCTATGTTCAGAGTAAAGCCCTGTGGTCCTACAGTAAAATCACAACATCTCCTGGGAGCACACCTCACATGACTATATGAAAGGTTCAGATTGTTAATTAAAATGTGAATGACACACTGAAAAGTTTTTTTATGCTTGAACTACAGACTTTAAGTAAGACTTTCAGTGCAGTTAAAACAGCCAATCGGAGTTCAGCATAGGTTTGGTCGTTGAAAGTGTCAATCTTCCTCACTACTGTCCGTTCTTCGCATTAAACATCCTTTCCTGAAAAAGAAGACAACACTCGATTTGCACAGAACAAGACTTTCAGCATTACAGTCATTAGGCATGGGCTGAATACCTGTTTCAAGGTACATCGCGGTTGGAAAGTCACCCGTTTTAAAACCACAGTTTCTGTTATACCGTTCCAAAGCTATGAGCCATTTTGTGCAGGAATCTATCACGTTCTGTGCAATATTTTATTTATGCTTAATTAGTTGTTAGCGCATCTGCATTTAATTTATTTATGTATATGTGTATATGTATGGATGAATGAATGCATGCAAGTTTAATTACTGGAAATGCGTTTAAAAGAAGACTACAAAGGGGTGCTTAACCTGACAAACTGTTCATGTTTACTACTGTTCCAAATATTTTGTGTTGCTGCAATATCAAATCTAGTGTGTTCAATGTTCTTGACTCAGACATATAAAATAACATTTAAAAGCTACAACCCCAAAACCGCGAAACCAGGATAATTTGGTTTAAGGTTACCATGTCAACAAATTCTCAAACCGGCCCATGCTTAACAGTCATTAGATTGTTTACAAAATCAAAAGTGTGTCAATAAAACTAGGCTGTCAATTTAAGAAGCTAATTTGGTGCAATTCATTTTGCAGAAAACTAAGCATTAGATCAATGAAACTGTAGCTGTTGGGCTAGTTTTTCCTTGCATTGATTGGCATAATTCAATCCATTATTCCCTGCAAAAGCCATATCACCCCAGCTTAAGTCAAACTTGTGATTGATAAATGGATTCAAGGCACTAAGGCACACGCTGTTAAATCACAATTTGTTTTTCTACCTTGATCATGGTCTCAAGTTTGACGGCGTCAGCTGCAAATTTGCGGATGCCATCCGAGAGTTTCTCCACAGCCATGCGGTCTTCATTGTGCAGCCAGCGGAAAGCCTTCTCATCCAGGTGAATCTGCTCCAAATCGCACTCTTTCGCTGGAAGCAAAAACGACAGATGTTAAAATCGCCTCGAGCAGATGGACGGTTGAAGAAGCTGTGAATGTGGCAGAGCTCACCTCCCTCTGGCGTGAGAGAACAGGACACTGCGCTATGGTCCTTGCTGAGTTCTCCCAGCAGCCCGGGAGAAATAGTGAGCAGATCACAGCCTGCCAGAGCCTTCACTTCCCCTGTGTTCCTGAAGGAGGCGCCCATCACCACTGTGCTGTAGTTAAACTTTTTATAGTAGTTGTAGACCTTAGTCACACTCAACACACCTGAAAAACACACACAGCTGTTAATAGCCGCAGCTTGGGTCAAAAGACAGATTTCCCTTTACATAGGCCACATCTGCATATAGAATTGCATTCACTTCACACATACACGCTCAGAATGCCAACTGCTCTAAATTTTCTGATTTATTATTATTATACCAAAACACCATTCGATCCCCTCAAGGGGACCCCTTTAGGGTGAACTATACATCCTCACACCGAGCCTCTCCTAACATCACCTGGATCTTCTTGAGCTTCATAGTTTTTGCGCTCTGTATTTTCCTTGTACCAGTCCAAGATACGTCCCACAAACGGTGAGATGAGGGTGACGTGGGCCTCTGCGCATGCCACCGCCTGAGCGAATGAAAACAGCAGAGTCATGTTGCAATGGATGCCGTGCTTCTCCTCCAACTCCCTGATATAAAAGGCACACAGATCAGGTGACAAGGTCTCATTTTTACTCAATTCAAAATTCAAATGACACTCGGTTCTCATATTGTGTGCAAGAACTATGAGCCACACTTACCGTCCGGCCTGAATGCCTTCCCATGTGGACGAGAGTTTGATGAGTATGCGCTCTTTACGGATACCCGCTTCCTCATAGAGCGAGATGAGTCTCTGAGCGCGAGACACCATCTCTTCTTTATCAAATGACAGCCTGAAAATCACATCTAGTTGAGACACATTTCATTTAAAGAAAACCTTCCTGAAATACTAAACTAATATTACAAAAACTGTTGTAATTTCCACATTTACATTAAAGAGGCCGAGTAATCACAAAGCAAGAATAAAGTGTGTAAACTAGTGATGAGCGGATGGCGGTTAAATCCGCGGGCGCTGCGGGTGATCCGCGGGTTGGGTTGGACGGGTAATAAAAAAATACATTTAGATTAATTGCGGGTGGGTTGCGGGCGGATGATATCATACACAATATTAACAACATTTCTCTAAAAATACGAATGTGTTTTAAATGCATTTTTAATCAGGCGCTAATTTGCAGTAATTTAAAAGAAATGCGCGCGTGGCAGCGGTAGAGGACGGTCTATTTCTTAAAACAGAAATGGAGGCAAAACAGATCCAAGAGAAATTTAAAAAGGGAGAATTAAAAACAAAAGGTAAAAAAGAAAAGTACCGTGTGGGAGCGTTTTAGCGAAGTGGTTAACAAGGATAAATCAAGTACTCGGTATGTAATATGCAACGACTGTGAGGCATTGTATGTATATGAAAGCCATAAGACTGGTACCTCTAATATGGTACATCATGTGTGTGCTAAATGGAAATATTAGATTTAAGTATTTACAGACAAAGACAGTGCTAGAAAATTTACTGAGTAATTTAAATGACGATCAGGTCCGGGTCGGGTTATCTATATCAGAGAAAATGATACGTGCAGGCGGTTGGCGGGTGGATAATATATTTGAAGCAGCGGATGCGGGTGACATTTTAGCTTATCCACGCATCTCTAGTGTAAACCTTATTCAGACCACAATATTCACTGAAGAAAACTTGGTCTGTCTGAACTCTAAGACAACAACTTCAGAGGACCTTGGAAGCTGTGTTATAGAGATGCACAATTCTGGCTAAAATGACAAAAGCATTGCTCAAGAACCCGGTGCTTCTACTGTGTGACAAACCGTCTACAAATGGAAAACCCTCAGGACTGTTATCAGTTATCTGGGCCTGCGTTTATATCTTCTCTTACCTTGCATCAACCTCAGTGGAGACCCTGCCAGGAATCTTCTTCAGAATTTCTAAACCAAAGGTGACAAACAGCTTGTCCATCGCATTGGTCACCTGCTCTTCCTTTGTCCTAAAATGATCACACAAAAGTCAAATGAATGTACAATGACACACAAATATTATAAATGTATGAGACTACGGAGCACAGCACCATAGAGGGAAAACAGCTCCTACCCTCCTTTGGCCACTCCAAATTTTATGGCCTGCTCCACAAGGTGCTGGTAGGCCGGCATTTTAGCTGCAGCCAAAATGAGAGATGGATTGGTTGTGGCATCCTGGGGTTTGTACTCTTCAATAGCTGCAGATGAGGGAAAACAAGGAAATAATGGAACAGGATATTCTCTATTCTCCTATCATCAGCATTACCTCTGAAATCGATCATTAAAAAGATCTATACCGTTCATATGCACCCGTGCTTAATTACTACGTAGTAAAATATGTGTGAATTAAAATACTTTTTTATTTGTTCATCGAACACAGTAAACTTAACCACAAATTGGGACTGTATTATATTGCAGAAATGCAAGGTATCTTGCTAAACAATGTGATATATGATGTGCAAAGTGATAATGCTTTAGTTTGTGACATCAATTACAAACTCTGTGGAATAGTATCATATTTTAAAGAAGTAGAGAAAACGTTAGAAAACAGTTGCTAAAGTTATGACATCTAGGACAGACTGCAAGTCCTCAGGTCACTGCGTCAAAATCAATATGGTTTCTCCCCTCACAAAGGTCTATTCAATTGTATTAAATTATTTTAAGCAATTAACGCTTGAAAATGGTTTTCTTATTTCTACCCTTTTGTTTTGTTTATTCAAAATTAATAAACCTACTAGAACTACAGTAGATTTCCAGTAATTCTCTTTTTTATAATTTCCCTATAATGAATGAATGAACACACCGAAAGTACAGTTAACCAATCCACTCTGTCTTTATTTGTTTATATTTATTTTAGTGACTTGACAAGGGACTAGACTGTTCTTGCTCATCATGATGACAATGCGGAAAGCCGCAGCTGAAGTTTTATCCACCATAGTTTCCTTGTCTTAAACAAACACAGTGTGAAATCACAGCGCTGGATAGTTTCACAAGGCGGTCTTAGGTAACTGGAATCTGATGCAAGCTTCACCCGCATGATTCATCAAACCCTTCTCAAGTTAACCCAAACTGGACTTCTTGTTTAAAAAAAATCTAAAGAACTTTAAACATGTAACGTGTCTCAATCAATATGATCAATACAAGACACAGAAAGCAAAAGGGACATTAAGCAGCTTCTTGTGATGAAATACAGCACTGTGACTGCCACAAAACAAGCGATTGCAACACTTCACAGTCAGGTTTCATTCGTTAACATGAAATAACAATTAACAATAGCATAGTATTTATGAATATTATAAACAACATTTGCAAATACATATAATGAAAATGTTTAGGATTGCCCAGGTTACAAAATGGGCATTATGTACAGCTAATGTATAAACAAAATAAAAAAGATTAGCCATGTATTCTAAGGATTTTTAAATGGTGTGGATTTCTTACAGTATCAAAGTCGTTTGTACTAATTTTACAAGATCCTTAACTGCTACTTGCAAATTCATAAATATGTCCTTCACACATTAATAATAATCACAACTCCATCAGATCACTAACGCCCACTTTCTCATGTTTGCCTTTTGGCCAATCAGGTATGAGTACTGAACGAACGTCATGAATTAGATATAACTGGATCACTGAATGATTTGGAAATTCGCTTCCGGGTCTCGGCGTGGTACATTTAACGCGAATAACAAAATCGTTCGCTAAAAGTAATTCATATGATCAATGTATAAACAGCGTCATAAACGGGCGGTTTATGGGCATCCCGGCTCATTCGATTGACTTTAAACCAATTACCGATGTCACAGGTTTGACTCGGGAATAGTCAGCATGACATAATTATCACGCATTAAGTTTTACAAATCATGTAAGACGATAGCATGTTCACTTAGTTCCGAATCTAACTTACACACGAGAGTGAAACGCTTTCATCACTGCAGAATTACGAAAGTAAGTTAGCAGTTCCTCATGGCGGGTTAACTTATTACCCGTCAATGATTAACCAGTAAATATCAAGCCTTTTCGAGATGAGCAGGCTAACGTCAATAAAACAGAAATGTAATGTATTTAACTTAGCAGACACGTGCATACTCATAAACAACACCTTCAGTGTGCACTGAACGTCGCATCAAAATACGTTTTGCGAAGTTTGAGCAAAACTTGCCGTTAAAATCGCCCGTATCTGCGACGACCACTGTGTATTTCTTAAGCTGCTCCAGCGCAGACTCCATCTTCCGCCGTTTATCCGGTGAAACAGACATGATGACCGAGAAAACAGAGAGCTTTTATACGAGCCCACAAACACTGTCAGTCAGAAAGAGAGAGAGAGAGGAGTGGAGAGCAGGAGTTTTCAACGCATGCGCTGACACAGCGGGAACAATATGGAAGGTTGCTCGCTGCAGAGGCGAGGGGGAGGAGCAAAGCTCCAGCTCCTCCTCGCCAGACCTAGTGGGCGCGGCTTGAGCTACTCTCGCCGTATACTCGCGCATCTACAGTTCATCGGAATTTACACTAACTGCTTCGCACGGTAAAAAAAAGCGTAAATGAAAGATAATCTTAACATTGAGATATCTATACATTTTTTCCATAGATCTATTGCTGTCTCGACACTGCTAATTATTTCTCACTCCCGAGTAGGTTCACGTTAGCGTTTAAGCGTCATCCCATTCCCAATGCTACATTTAGCATGTGTAACACTAGTGTGTGTATTTTGAATTATAGTTTTAATTAATTGATTATTTAAACATTTTTGTTAATCGCACAGATGCATCAGACAGTACTTATTCGAGGACAGGATCCCCTGCTGTCTATTGAGAGATGTGCAGTGTGCTGCACAAAATACCACTGTGCCTTCTGTAAACTGGTATTTAACCATTTACACGAGTTCCAAAATCATGTAACTAATCACATGCAAAATGCAGTTCAACAAGAAGGTGTGTGAATTATTTCACTATACTACCTTTCTGCTTTTGCTTGTTATAATCATTTCTTCCTGGAATTTAAAACTAAAAACATTGATCATTGAACATTTCCTTGTGTTTTGAAACGTTTGATGGAATCTCAGTGGTTCAAACACTTGATGTTATTATAGACTATTCATTACAGTACATTATACATTATATTTCATTCGTTAAAATCATTTTACTATTTAAATACCCTAGACACATATAGCTTATGTTTTGCTTTTGAGCAAGGCACCACAAAATATCTTCCTAATCAATGCACTATAAACATTGCTGCTGTGAACAAGACAATTGTGCTTATTTATTCTTTTTACATTTTAGATTTTGCCATCATCAAGTGTGGTCTAAACTGCAGACCATCACCACATTTTCACTGCTGCTATTGCACATCAACAGTAATCAGACGGGATGGTATTATTAAACATTTTAAAACCTGTAAAAACATAGCATCCGAACAGCCTCCATTGCCAGCAGCACCCCCAGCATCATCAGCAGCAACACCTCCATCGCCAGCATCAGCAGCACCACCACCATCCCCATCATCAGCACCACCCCCAGCATCAGCAGTACCACCTCCAGCATCAGCAGCACCACCAACATCAGCACCACCCCCACCACCCCCATCATCAGCACCAGCCCCATCGCCAGCATCAGCAGCAACACCTCTATCGCCAGCATCAGCAGTACCACCTCCATCGCCAGCATCAGCAGTACCACCTCCATCGCCAGCATCAGCAGCACCACTACCATCCCCATCATCAGCACCACCCCCAGCATCAGCAGTACCACCTCCAGCATCAGCAGCACCACCAACATCAGCACCACCCCCACCACCCCCATCATCAGCACCAGCCCCATCGCCAGCATCAGCAGCAACACCTCTATCGCCAGCATCAGCAGTACCACCTCCATCGCCAGCATCAGCAGCACCACTACCATCCCCATCATCAGCACCACCCCCAGCATCAGCAGTACCACCTCCATCGCCAGCATCAGCAGTACCACCTCCATCGCCAGCATCAGCAGCACCACTACCATCCCCATCATCAGCACCACCCCCATCTTCAGCACCACCCCCAGCATCAGCAGTACCACCTCCATCCCCAGCATCAGCGGTACCACCTCCATCCCCAGCATCAGCGGTACCACCTCCATCCCCAGCATCAGCGGTACCGCCTCCATCCCCAGCATCAGCGGTACCACCTCCATCCCCAGCATCAGCGGTACCACCTCCATCCCCATCATCAGCATCACCCTCAGCATCAGCAGCACCACCACCATTCCCCAGCATCAGCACCACCACCCCCATCTTCAGCACCATCACCATTGTCAGCAGCATCATCTCTATCGCCAGCATCAGCAGCACCATCCACATCATCAGCACCACCCCCAGCATCAGCAGGACCGCCTCCATCCCCAGCATCAGCAGTACCACCTCCATCCCCATCATCAGCACCACATCCATCCCCAGCACCAGCACCATCCCCAACATCAGCACCCACACCCCCATCATCAGCACCAGCCCCATCGTCAGCAACAACACCTCTATCGCCAGCATCAGCAGCACCATTCCTATCTTCAGCACCACCCCCAGTATCAGCAGCACCAACCCCATCGCCAGCATCAGCAGCACCAACTCCAAAAAGATGACGTGTCCGGCAACAAATCAGGGTCACTTGCGCACAATGTGGAATTCAGATAAATCAAAGGAACCTGCTGGTTCATATGAACAGAAGACACAGGCAAAAGGTAACTAAAATTACAGCAAAACAACACCTGTAATGTAAATGCTTTAAAGCTAAAAATGACATCTGCATTCACTCTATTAACATGCATGTGTTTGGAGTTTATACTAGCACAAATTAATGACTGTGTTCTTATAAAAAACATCTTGTTTTATCCTGTATTTATTTTTAAGTGAACTAGTTACAAAATTGAATTTTTTACAGGTGGGATGGAACAATACTTCTGTGATTTCATGAACTGAACTGTGTCATGCTTTATGAAATGTGTGGTGGATCTGTTTGAGATCAAACTTTTTTCAGCCATCTATCGTTTTCAGGATTGTATCCATCATATTTCTTAATGTGTAAGTAAAGGATTCTGACGTTCTTTCTTTTTGTATTGAGACTGTTTTATTAGCCGGCCGGTGGAAAATAATGGAAGTCTGTTGTCACAGAAGCGCACTCAATACACTTTTAAAACAGCTCTGATGAATATTTTTCACACCCACAAAGTATTACACAGTGGGCGGATGGAGTGGCCTTATATAACATATGAGGATTTATTCAATTACTTCGTATTTTCTCTCGGAGTTGACAGGTCTTCGGTGCGCAACCATAAATATACAGACGTACCAGTAGCATTACATGCACAGTGGGAAAGTCAGTCAAAACTTGTAAATGACATGGCCACGAATTTGTGTTTTTAAAAGCAGATGTGAATACCAGTCAAAGTGGAGCAAACATTCCTGGATCCTTACAACTAATAACGGAAGCATGGATACGGCTGGTTGCTCTTGGTTCGCAGGTCTGCACCGAGCTGCAGCATCCATCACAACTTTCTGAAACAACTCAAAATATACGAATAACTGTTTGTTTTTATGTCTATTAAAGAAAGACAATATTTACTGTTGTTCATTCTCTCCCTTGCTCGCTTCAGCTTTAATCCTCCAAGTAATATGCCTGGTAAAGGCTATCAGCAGCTAACTTTTTAGTGTGTTGACAAAATGTTAAATGTGCTGTGGATAAAAGCATCTGCCAAATGAATGAAAATGTAATGTAATGACAGGGCATGCAGGCTTTGTGAACAGAAATTACTTTTGAACAATAATGTACATCCAAGAGAATAATTCTAGCATTATTTGCAGATGTAGTATGTAGGCCTACTATTTTCCCCAGAAACAACTGGATGATTGACACTTTGTAATAATAATGTTTGTTCCAAAAGACTTAAATGCAAGAAACTTTATTAGATATTAAAATATAAATTGTGACAAGACAGTCAGTCAGTCTGTGTGTTAGTGTTGTTGGGATTTTTCCACGATTTCAGTGCAGTTTACATAGTTAAATCCAGTAGGTTGCGTCAATGGACTGTTGTGAGTGAGTCTGTCAGTCAGCATACTATTCAACCATTTCAGTCCAAAAGCCTGCTTTATTCACAAACTAACTATGGCTATCGATATGTCAATCAGAGCTATTTCAAGAGTGAATCCCGCATTTATATACCGATGTTATTCCCGAAACTTTGCATCGTGCATGTGGCCGTCGGTCTTAACAGCATGAGAAACAAGTTTTATACGATTCTGAATGGATTGTACATAGCACAGAAAGCTCACAACAATCACCCCCTTCTTCATCGAGATCTCTAGCACCCCTTGCGTAATAATTTAATTCCACTATATTTACGCAAGGAACACAAAAGCCCCGACATGGAGTTGATAAATATAGTGGAAATATATATAGAGAGAGATAATGACCCGTAAGTAGAAGCTTCCTCTTCCCGACTGTGAGTGGAGGTTTATTATTCTCCATTTTTTGCTGAAGTTAGCTTCACCGGAGCGACGCCAATCAAGCAATCATGTCAATGATTTCCTGAAAAGTCTTATGGTGGGGAGTTCAAATTTTAAAGAGACATGACAACTAGCCCATAAACAATCTTAATATAAATTATTGTAAATAATTAATTCATGAAATTTACCATATCCATTGCATGGATTTTTATCACATTTGTCATAATTTTTGCTAAAATAAAAATATCTGTGGGACCTCCCAAGTCTATTTTTGCCAGTGAAAACAGAACACACGTCTCACTCGCAATTCGACTGCCAGTAGCAATAGCGGTTTACCGGTCATGTAGTCTAAACACAAACAGCTCAAAGATGGCTGCGCCCACATTTACGCCAAAAATAAGGTGAATAATTAAGTCATGGTAAAACCAATCCACTGGCTCTAACATAAGAAGATGAAGATGGGTGGGCCGGTATAACCAGGAGTTCTGTCTTGGAGAGGTTGAGGTGAAGCTCTTTCATCCAAGAAGAGATGTCCAAGAGAAGGCAGCCAGGTCCAAGAAATATTTCCAGCCCAATAACCCCTCAAAACCCGCCGAAAAGGAATAAAAACTAGCCCAATTTTTTCCCTCTGTCAAATCAAAGTTTACAACTGCCTAAAGACGTTTCTATTGCCATATTTTTTATCTGAATGATTTCCTATGTATTGTATATATTGTTTTGTTCTGTTGAACACAAAATAAGTTTTGGGATATTTAGGAAAGCAAACAATTCTGGGTCAAGTTTGACTAACATTTATTTTTTTCTGCGATGGTAGTCAATGATGCCAAAGAATTTGCAGCAGCTAACATTCTAGCAAATATCGTTGTGTTCAACCGATCAAATACATTTATACAGGTTTAGAAACAACTAGAATTTTCATTTTTGGGTGGAGTGTCCCTTTAAAAACATCCCACGTGCACGTAAATGGACGAGAAACATGTTTTCTCTTCGTAAGACATTCAGAAACTTGGTTAAGAAATAAACATGGTTACATTTATTGCATAATGTAAAATCTGTTAAAGCACGTCAATGATTTAGTTGTTCTAGACTGCGTATAGCGCTGATCAAACGTGATATTTGGCAGCCGGAAGAATCAAGTGTTGTACACTCACAAGTGATTTCTTTCATTGTGCAACGTGACATTCACCTGACGAAATATTGGTTAAAACATAATTCGGATGTACTGTGTCTAATACCACCGCTAATTTTTCCTCTTTGGTTGAGCTGAGCTCCCGCGTCCCTCTCTGTACTGTAGCCTGCATGTAAGACTCGTTCCCCACACTTTTAAGACCGGGCCGGTCCTTGAGTTGGCAGGTATTCATTCGGAGTGTGATTATACATTAAGAAACTCATCAATAAACATTTATCCTTAGAATATAAATAAACATTTTGGCGGCCGCGGAACATTATGAAAGTAGCCCAAAAAACCGCAACCCGCGGCTCCATAATTTTTCCCGCAATTGCATTCTCAAAATAGCCCAATTGTGCGGGAAAACCGCGTACCTGGCAACACTAGCAGGCAGAGATGGTGGGGTCATCTTGTTGAAAAAAGAAATTAAGATGCATGTCATCTGCATAAAAATGGTATGAGAACCCATGTGCCTTAATTATTGGACCCAGGGAGGTGGTATACACTCACCTAAAGGATTATGAGGAACACCATACTAATAGTGTGTTTGAGCCCCTTTCACCTTCAGAACTGCCTTAATTCTACGTGGCATTGATTCAACAAGGTGCTGAAAGCATTCTTTAGAAATGTTGGCCCATATTGATAGGATAGCATCTTGCAGTTGATGGAGATTTGTGGGATGCACGAAAACTTAGTTTAAGTTTTCCAACAATTTTTAGGCCAATTTTTTATTTGCTTTCAATAAACAGAAACGTTTTCAAAGCTTTATATTAAGCAAATATAAGAACCTTTCACCTGTCAAATATACAGATAAATGAATCTATTTTCAGCTGTCGTTATGTTGACCACTAGATGGCCCCATTTATGAGTTTAAACTCTTTCCATACAGCGAAACCCTTTATAGCAATGATTCAAAGCATTAGAAAGTCTGGTCTCTATTACTAATCAAAACAATGAACAACTGATAAAATTGCTCATCACCTCACAATTTCCTTTGCGTCACACCTTTTAAATTCACAGCATGCTTAAATATTCCCATTACCTTAATGAAGTGATGAGAACACTGAGAGAGAAAAAACATTTAGTATCTGAAAGAGAGATTTGTTTTGGTGCACACAGAATAAAAATCACCACTGTAATGTTAAGAATAACATTCAAGCATTCCTTAGATGCCTGGTGGCAGTCCCTCCCTGAGGCTGACCAGAACGCAAAGAGAGAATATAACACACTCTCCTGAGTGAGAGAAAATACACTTCAGCTAGCCTAAATGCTCAGAGCTCCAGCAAATCATAGAAACACAGAATGAAGACGGATGCTTCATTTAAGTGAATAAATCACATCTGCAACGGCATCTGATAAGGTGAGTGATCAAATACCAACATGTGCCATGTTTTTTGTGCCAGTTTCTAAGAGGAAATAATAACGATCTATTTTTAATTTGGATTGTGTCCGTAAAGCTACTGAAACATTCACAAAAGTATATAAAACCACTTAACTCAAGATGTTCATATTCTGATTAATAGTTAAGAAGCTATAGTGCCTATTTTTGAAGATATCTGCAAAACACATCTCATAGATAATCAAAAATAAGCGTGCCTTAAATCTCATTACCAGAGAGATTATTATCAGATTTTGAGCTTCTTCATTGTTTCCTGAGGACATCAGTGGATAAAAAACACTAGAGAATGACCCTTTCTACACCAACCTGTTTCCAGAATTTAGCAGTAAGTGACATTGAATTCACTGTAGATTTTGATTGAAATAAGATTACTTCAAATACTGAAAATTGCCATTATTTCACAAATTGAAATTAAAGGAGTACTCCATCCAAAACTAGAAATTCTGTCATGCATTACCTCAAGTAATTCCAAATCTGTATAAATGTCTTTGTTCTGTTGAAGACAAAGAAAGATTTTTCGAAGAATGTTAGCAACTGTGATTTCTGGGGTAGTCCATAGGTGCCCCAGATCGGTTTTCTTTCCTAAATTCTTCTAAATATCTTCTTTTGTGTTTAACAGAATAAACTTAAAAACAATTCTACTATGGTAGTCAATGGTGCCCCAGAAATACCGTTTTCTGTGTACAACCAAACAAAGAAATTTAAACAGGTTTGGAACATCTTGAGGATAAGTAATTCCTTACAGAATTTTCATTTTTGGGTGCACTACCCCTTTAAGCAGACTCAATCTGATCAAATAAGAGTATTTATATATATATATATATATATACTACTGCAGAAATAAATGTCATTTCATTCCCTTTGAATTAATGAAATAAATTAAATCGCCAGTTTAAGTCAACGTCTCTGGTAAGATCTAAAATATACTCAGTATATACAGTACTGTACTTGCAGGAATTTGGTTGCTTGTATGTTTATAAATGGAATAAAATGGATCCTTAGTGCACAGTAGATTGGCTTGACTGGATAAGAGTCAAACAGCAGAGGTGTTGAATATAAAACAGGAGTCGATTGGGGATTAACTGATCTGAGAGGCAGAGAGAGAGCGAGAGAGCGAGAGAGAGTTAGAGAGAGAGAGAGAGAGAGAGAGAAAGAGAGAGAGAGAGAGAGAGAGAAAGAGGGTGAGTGAGAGAGAGACAGAGAGAGAGATAGGGAGAGATAGGGAGAGATAGGGAGTGAGAGAGAGAGAGAGAGAGAGAGCAGGTTTGGTGGTAAAGAAGGCAGGACTACTGAGATTCAGTTCCACTCTTATTATTTAGGTTCATATTAGTAATAGCTGGGCATAAAAGACTCAGGCAGAAAGAAGAAGAGCCTTCAATGTATTTAAGGAACTCTTTAAGCATCGCTCTTCACACTGAGAAACAGCTGCTGAATTACAGAGACCTTTAGAGTCTGTCCGTTGAAAAGATCCGTAATTATGAAACATTTCATGAATCACAGTATCACAACAGGGCCACACGCTGACATTAACTGTAATTGAGATTAATGTCAGTGAGCACAGCACATCCACACACATGCTGCTGAAGAGATTATGAATACAAACAGATGAAAGAGAAGATACAGAGAGGGGTGTGGGGGAGGAGAGAGAAAGAGAAATGTGGCAGAGGAGATGTTCTGCATTATCCGGCCTCAACATCTAGTGAAAGGAGGAAAGCAGGTGAGGGATAAAACAATGTGTTAAAGGAAGATGGAGAGAGCGCGGAAGATGACTGGACGAGCTGTGAGGGGGCGTGGTCAGGGTCTAAACGATCTGTGCGACAGAGGAGGAGGCAGGAGGCTGTGTTGCATGCAGTGTGCGTGTGTTAGTGCGGGGGTGTAAGAACGCAGGAATAATCGGAGCGAGAGACGGCAGCAGGCAATGTGTGGATCCCTTCTGTGGATGCTGTCTGCCTTCAAACCTGGAAAAAGAGGATCATGAACACAGCACAAGAGGATTGATAGCGTAAAACACGTCTTGCAGGAAAGAAACAGACGCACAGGGTAAAAGGCAAGTGGACTGTGCACGGTTTCTGGAACGAGGGACAGGTTTGGGACGGATGAGGCATTGATGCATCCTTTGCATGCGTTGCCCAGAAGCGTCTGGATTGGGCAAGCAGCGCACGTCTCTGTGCAATAAACAGCGCGGCATATCACTTAAGCCAGTCATCTGGATTTTTTTCTCTCAGCCTGCGAGGAAGCCAAGGAAATATTGAAGTTTTTTAAGCTACAGTAGTAAATAGGATTTCTTCTTTCTCTTTATTATTGCCTGTGTTCAACTTACCAGCCTGTGACCATTCAGGTGTGTGAGGTGTTTATTTGTAGAAGGCCAAGCCAAAAACATTAGTGCTGACCAGTGCGTGTTTGAAAGTGTGTCAACCGAATGTTTTTATTCAGTGGCTCAGGAGCTCTTGCACACAGATGCAAAGGTGTCGAAGGATTGCATTGCATTACTGATGCCAGTGTGGTACTTATTGAATCCGCACGTCACTTCAATGAAATATTGCGTTCGGACCTTTGTTCGACCCTTCTGTCGCTGAGAAATTAAATGTATTTCCTCATTTCCCAACGTTTTTCCCGTGGGTCAAAGACAATCATATCTTTCGAGGTTTCTGCATCAAAAGAACATATGAAGTTTTAAAGACAACGATTTTGTTCCTACAACCTGCTGGTTTATCACTTGTGAAGTTGTTAAAGTCTCGTCAAAGTGGGGATCATTTGGCCCCTGGGGGTCCGGGTCCAGGCTCCGGCCCCGGCCCCCAATCCCAAAATGCGTCGCTCAAGCACAGATGAAACGCCGTACCGCCGCAGTCCTTCGTTAGACAGCAAGTCAGGCTCGCCTCCTCAACGTTACAGCGGGGAGTACGAATACCACAGCACGCCGTTTGTCTTTGGCCTTCGAACACCAGGGTCCAAAAAAGCTCAAGCAAGCTACACCACAGCGCAGGGCAGAAAATATGTGGTGTTTTACCTGGACCTGTCCTTCATCTTCCTCCTAGAGCTGCGGCGCTGCAGGATGGCCGAGGGCTGTGTGAGGGCCCTGAGATACGGGATGGTTTTCTTCAACCTGCTCTTTTGGGTGAGTGCACACTTTATATCTGTGGTGTCTGCGTAAAGCATTGGTGTATGCTGCATACATCTCTGAGCTCATCCAATATAGTTAATCTACTTTTTCACGCATCCTCAAGCTTTTTCTAAACTGTGCAACACAAATGAATAAACCCTCACAAAGCTCTACAGCTTATTCACAAAATCACAATTCAGTGCGATCGCAGGTGTCAGGACAAAAATACACCATAACAATAGTGCACGTGACTTGGACAAATTTCCCCCTCCTTGGCTTTCCAGTTTCATTTTCCATCCTGCATATTTAAATTGGCATTTGGTTTATTTGTCATCAGTGAAGTCACAGCTGTATGATGCATCGCGGTGATGATGTCAAGATGGTCACTGTGAACTTTTGTAAGGAAAAGTTTTCAGACTTTTCCTTCTGTGTTTCATGGAAGAAAGGCAGTCATCCGGGTTTGGAAGAGCAGAAAGGAGAAGTCATGAAATTTTGAGTGAAAAATTCTTTTTAAGATTGTTTTTCCTGCTTATCAGAAGAATGTGAGCTCTTGGTTTCTATGCGCAAATCTCTGGAGCTTTTCTTGCTTCTTATTCTCTCTGTTTATTGTGGGAAGTTATTCTTGTTGATGGTTACCTCCTGACTTTTTTACTGTAAGGTGCTGCTGAAGACACTATTTAAATGTATTTTAAATATTTAAATTTGCATAATAAAACTGAGTTGCGGCCTCCATGAGAATATCAGTTGTTTGTAAATAGATAGTCTTAACATACACTGGGTCTGTGTGTGAAAGAATACTGAACCGAGCAGGTGTGTGTGTGTGTGTGTGTGTGTGTGTGTGTGTGTGTACGCGTCTGTACGTGTCTGTACGTGAGGAGAATATTAATGCTGTATTTCAGGTGAGTCGGCACTGTGCTACAGTATATCATTCAGTGGTGTAGGTGTGTGTATGTTTGCCAATATCATGAGAAGGCCTTCTATATGCTATGCAGGACTTTTGAGGTTTGCTGTCACTGAGGCTCAGTTTATAATCAGCTCATTCATGCAAAGCATTTAAAAATTTGGCCAGGTTTCTGAACACCCAAACGTATGTGTTGTTGTGGGTTTCTGATGTCAGAATGCATGAGATATAAATGTTGCAGTTTGGTATTGTTAGGAAATGTTATGTTTTACTGAACAAACAGCACTGCAATATGTTTTCATGGTGGAGTGAACTCGTAAAAATGAGTGAAAACTTAGGAATTACATTGGTTCCTATTTAGAAGATTGAAAAGGAAACATGACCACATTTTGTGTGTTTTAGCAAAATAAAAGCCTCCACACACTCTTAAAGGGAGAGTTGACAAAAAAAATCATTCATCATTACCACCCTTGAAAGACCACTTTAAGAAGAACCCCTTCCGCTGATGACCAGGTTCACTTCACTCAGTTACTGCTTATACCTTCACACAAAATACATTAGTTTGTTTCACTGTGAACTGTATTATTTAGGTCATTTCATAGACTTTCATTGATTTTGTAATATGTCAAAGCTGACCGTTACCGAAAGAGGTGCATGGCATTAGATTGGAGGAAAAACATATTGTGGCCAGTTAATGAGCCTTTCATCTAATGAAGCAATTCGATGTTAAATTAGTTGTCCTGATATTCACAAAGTTGGTGAAGTAATGAAGAGTTCTTTTCCAAAACGCTATAAATCCATTTTAATAGTGTTCATGAAAATGACATTGTTTTACCTAGACGCATACATTTGGTTAATATTCAATTTAACCCTTTTAAAATGGTCTGTTGGCTCAGTCTGAACATGTTAAACAATGATTGTTTAATGAAACAACAATATTGTCGATAATAAATTCAAATTTTATTTTTATTTTTTTCAAAACGCTACAAATTCATATCCTTTTTTCAAAAAAATGTTGGTTTATTTCTTTTTAAAAACAAACAAACAAGAGAACATGAAACATATGACGTCATGGACTCATACTATAAATTAATATAAATAAAATAAATGCAAATGCATGAAATAAATAACAGCCAAATAAAATAAATAGTAACAAACTTAATGGTGAAATAAAATAAATATTTTCATGTTTCAATATTTTCCAACACATACAACAAGTAATTTAGAAATAACACATACAAACACCACTAACGAGTGAATTCTGATTGGTCGAGAGGACATATCGCATTTAGGCTAAAAACAGGTTCAGAACTTACAGCGTTTTGGAAAGAAACTGCATCTTGCAGTACATTTATCAAGGAAATACAGCGATTTGGCCTGAGACATTGATGGAGCAGTGAATAGGTTTAGTACACATCAAAATGGCATAACAAACTATTTTTTTTTATTTGGCATTTTAATGTGTTTTTAATGTCTACTCCCATTTCCATTTCAAAAGACAACGGCTGTTTTTATACAACTAATCAAATTGCAGTGAAAAAACAAACCACATCCACCATTTTCACTAATTTGAAATTAATTCGTATCAGAATCGGAATAACAAAATTTTGTAATGTTTTTCTAACTTTGTCCAGTGAATATCCTAATCTGTTATCTGATAAATCTAATAATTTCAAAAGGAATACTCCACTAGAATGCATTGATGCACACATAATTATGATTTAGATGTGCTGATAATATGCAATCTTATTCTTTAATGGTCATTCCATCTTAACAGTTGATCCTAATCGGTCTGCTCCGTTGCATTTCTATTGCACTGTAACAGCAGCATTTGGTGCTTAATCGGCGAGTAAGGCAGTTATTTAAAGCTACTACGCATTGCTTTATCTAGTCAGTTTGATGCTACAGTTTTTATCCAATCATGACTTTTGACACCTCAAATAGGGTTTAGTGATGTAGAGTGTGAAACATCAGGTTATGAATACCCATGGTTTTCTCATAACCCCTGGTCAATTCTAAGCAGTTTGAAAGGGAAAACAGATAACTCAAGATTCTGTTTAGCTGGGGTTAATAATAACCTGGCTTAAAACATTTCAAGTGTGAAAAACCCTTTTTTGTGCTATTTAGAACCACCTAAAATTACAACTTTTTTAAATGTTTAACTACATTTACTTTTTTGCTTATTAGGTTTGCTTAGGTGGCTCCACAAAAAACACACTGTGAAACAAAAAGTAGATAAAAAAAAGAAAAAAAGAAAAAAATGCTGCATTTTTCATACTTTTTTCTTGTATTAATACAAATATATCATAAAATGTACATTAGAGATACATTCACGCATTTGGCAGACGCTTTTATCCAAAGCGACTTACATCGCATGATAGAAAAAAAAATGTCTAAGTATGTGCAATCCCTGGGGTCGAACCCATGACCTTGGCGTAGTTAGCGCCAGGCGCAAACCTCTTTCGGTGGTTAGATTGTGTTTGAATTGTCCGTGGCATTGTAATCTGTTTTTGTAAAAGAGTAAAAGTTAAAACTTTACTACAGGGGCCAAAAGGGAAGGAATAATTTCAATCATGAGAACCAATGAATACATAAAGAATTTGCAATAATAGTACTACAGTACACATTAAACACTGGCATTAACGTTTAGAGTGACGTGTTCATACTCAATACTGAATTCTCTTCTGAGTATAGCAAGCACAAGGTTCTGTTAGCACACTGAGCTGCTGTAATGAATACTAACACTGTTGAACTGTGCTTGTTTTGTCCACACTCAAGGAAGGCACGCCTTCATAAAACACTCTCTGCAGTTCCTGAAACATTAACTCACAATAAGTGCTTTCTTTTTCCCTGTGGTGTGTAATTATACCCTGCCGTCTGATGTTATGTCTCACTGCAATCTTTTAGTTCAAGTAAGTAAATGTGTCATAAAGTCCTCCAAATACCAAAGTTAACAGGAACAGTTTACTGTCAATACACAGATGTAGGAAATGTGTCACTGAAGCCCGTTGAGTTACTGGATCTATTCACAGAACCTCAAATACAGGATCTCTAGGAGCTCAGATGTCTTTACAATTTATCAAGTGATTTATGTTCCTTAAGAGCAGTTCGACCGTAAAGTTGAGACTTCAGAGATGAAACAGAGAAAGCAGACATGATAATTTCATGTTTTGCTGGAAAGTTTTAATCTAAGAGTAAACCACTCCTTGGTATAAATGAATGTAGAATGTAGAGCTGTGAGGAGTTAACATCAAAGCGTTTTAATTGTGTTAATATGGTTCATTTGTTTTATTTATGAAACCTTTTATTTAATCTTTGGTTGATTCAGTCCAGCTTGCATAAGTGTAAAACAATAGTTTGCAGTTTGCAAATGATGCAGAGATATGATGAATGCAGGACACGGCTAGTTATTGAGAAACTAGGTCAACACTAGTACACTATAATGTACTGTAGTTATGTTGGTAAATGTTGACTGTATGTTGTTAAGTTTGAGTAATTTTTGTGCCATATCACATCTGATATACTGACAGTGTAACACTCCCTGATCTTCACTCCCTCTGCTTACATTAAAGCCTATTTCACTATATATATATACACCAAACTCATTTTAAAATCCTAATGATTATTTATCAATTGTTTGGTCTTCAATAAATGCTTAGGGCAAATAATCAGAATTTGCTTGCTTTTCTTTTTTTTCCAATTTCTTTTTACATTTTTATTCGAGTAACGTTATGAAGAATAACTCTCCAGTCGCATAAGTTTTCTGGGATCCATTTTTAAAAGGTCATGGAAATGAAAGCCAAGCAAGATGACAAAAACATGACGTGAGGCAGCAGAAGCTCACTCTACAATCTAAATATAGAAATAATGCCTGATGAATGGCCTAAAAAATACTGCATCCCACATTTCTTTTAATCTGTAGCAAAGCTGCCACAGACAGTATTGCCATGGAAACTATTTTCAGTATTTCTCAGCCACACTAGTACAAAATACAGCTCATTTGTTGGGAGTGTGTATGTGTCAGCTGTGATACTTAAAGTCTCAATTTTCTCCCATGTCAAAAATGTTTAGTAAATTCACATTTAGATTTAAACAGTTAGCAGATGCTTTTATCCAAAGAAGTTTAGAAGACTGAGGAAAATCTTAATCTCAATTTATTTATAAAGCATGATTAAAAACATTGACAGTTGACCAATGTGCTGTACAAAAATAAACAAAAGCAAAATTATAAAATAATCATGGAAATAAATTATGGAAATCCCTAAACAGGCAAGAAAATTGTGGCCTAATGGTTAAAGAATCGGACTTGTGACCAGAAGGTTGCCGGTTCGATGCTCAGGGCAGGCAGGTAACGATTGGGGTTCTCTTGAGCATGGCACTTTCTCCCCGGCGCTGCAGTGATAGCTGCCCAATGCTCTGGGTGTACGTTGTGGCACTGTCCCAGCAAAGCCTGCAGGATAGTAACTTACTATGGTTAAAGATGAGTAAAATTAATAATTTATGAATGTCTCACAAGCTAAAATGTTTGTCAATTATTTTCATTTACAAGATATGTTGGGTCTAAACATTCTTTTTGGCATTATGGGTAAGCAAAAATTATGAAGACTTTTGTGGGCTGCTAAGATCGTTTATTAGTTAATTACCTTTAGAAGGTAACAATTTGGTCAAACCCTTCCTGTGATGATAATTAAACGCTTCTGATAAAAGTTGTGTTTGTTATAACGCGTGTTCACCGCTTGCTGTGCGTGTGTTCACTACTCTCTGGATGGAGGTCACATTTCGGGTTATGGGTCCCCATACCTGACAAATAGGTCACTTTCACCTTCACTTTCACTACAAAATGTGCAAAAGTGATATTGATTGAATGTAATTAATAACAATGTAAGTAAAGTCTACAAACATTAAGTTTGACAGACTTCAAAATAATACACAACTTTTTCTTTAGGTCAATCGGTTTCCTTAAAATTTTTAAATAATCTAAACAGATACGTTTTTTGTGTGTAAGTAAACTCAATTTATCCTGGTTAACAGTGTTAACCTGATATCAGATGTTATTATATATATTACAGTGCATACACATAATTGACAAGAGGAACAGCCAAGCTAAGAAGCTCCGACTGGTGGATGGCGTTCTACAAGAAGGTCAGAGAGGTTTAAACACAAGCATGAGTACTTAAAACACGATTAGGAAAACCTTTGTGAACTTCCTTTGCATTTTAATGGACACTCTGTTTTTGAAACTCTCTGCTTTTTGAGGAAGGTCGACGAAGGTAGTTTATGTGCGTGGACTCCTGTTGAGCTAGCTCTTTAGATTTACCTTTTGCTTTGGTGGGTTTTCCCTTATTGTAATGACAACCTTGTTATGCTGTCTCTACCTCCCGTTCAGCATTAACTCCTTTAACCATCATGCCATAGACCCCTCAGAAAATGTCAAATCAAAACTATTTGTTTAAAACGATCTACTTTTCATATAGTAAAGATAATTCATTTTATGTTGAATCAATGTTAAATTGGTTATTCTTCACATTGATTTAACATAATTGAATGATCTGGGAGGTTAATTAAATACTAGGTAATATTTACTTGAAATTGTCCAAATGTATAAACAAGTGGCGAAACTTTGTTTTGAAAAGTGGTGGAGACAAAGACGACACAAACAATACTTTTATAAATTGTTTCTGTAATATTTCGTTGGGAATGTTCATAGGTGTCACAAGCATGAAAAATGTAGCTGAATCCTCCTCTAGAAAACATTATAAAAACTGCTGCTTTATCAATGGTTTCAGTGTTTGTGCGAAAGACGGATGACAAATAATATTGACACTGCCGTGAAGCAGTCGGTGTATTTTTTGTAAAAAAAAATGTGGTGTTTGACACATATTACCTGTAGGTGGGTCAAGGATTGAGACATTTGGAACCCCTGCTAATAAGGACAAACATTCAAGTATAAAGGGGAAACAGATGGAAAAATACTATCTTTACAAAATTGTATTTTCACTTATTACTACAGGCATTGTCAGATAGGCTACAAATATACAACAAACCATCTAAATTTTGTTTTGAACTCATGAAACTACAAAGTTGTGACGTTTTTTCAATTTAAAGGAAGTTTTCTATCAAGTATCAAAATGTAATTAATCTTGCAATAGATGATAGCAACCGCATGTCGAGAACAATAAGGACAAATACAGTTGAAAGAAAAAGTATGTGAACCCTTTGGGCTTACTTGGATTTCTTCACAAATTGGTCATAAAATGTGTTCTGATCTTCATCTAAGTCACAACAATAGAGAAACACAGTCTGCTTAAACTAATACCGCACAAACATTATACGTTTTCATGTTTTTATTGAACACAACATGTAAACATTCATAGTGCAGGGTGGAAAAAGTATGTGAAACCCTAGGCTAATGACTTCTCCAAGAGCTAATTAGAGCCAGGAGTCAGCCAACCTGGGGTCCAATCAATGTGATGAGATTGGATGTGTTGATTAAAGCTGGCCTGTCCAATAAAAAAACACACACCAGTTTTGAGTTTGCTGTTCTGAAGAAGCGTTGTCTGATGTGAACCATGCCTCGCACAAAAGAGCTCTCAGAAGACCTAAGATCAAGAATTGTTGACTTACATAAAGCTGGAAAGGGCTACAAAAGTATATCTAAAAGCCTTGATGTCCATGTGTCCACGGTAAGACAGATTGTCTACAAATGGAGAAAGTTCAGCACTGTTGCTACACTCCCTAGGCGTGGTCGTCCAGTAAAGATGACTGCAAGAGCACAGCGCAGAATGCTCAATGAGGTAAAGAAGAATCCTAGAGTGTCAGCTAAACACTTACAGAAATCTCTGGCACATGCTAACATTTTTGTTGACAAATCTACAATAAGGAAAACATTAAACAAGAATGGACTTCATGGGAGGACACCACGGAGGAAGCCACTGCTGTCCAAAAAAAACATTGCAGCACGTTTGAAGTTTGCAAAAGATCACCTGGATGTTCCACAGCACTACTGGCAAAACATTCTGTGGACAGATGAAACCAAAATTGAGTTGTTTGGAAAGAACACACAACGCCATGTGTGGAGAACAAAAGGCACAGCACACCAACATCAAAACCTCATCCCAACTGTGAAATATGGTGGAGGGGGCATCATGGTTTGGGGCTGATTTGCTGCCTCAGGCCCTGGACGGATTACTGTCATCGATGGAAAAATGAATTCCAAAGTTTATCAAGACATTTTGCAGGAAAACTTAAGAGCATCTGTCCGCCAATTGAAGCTTAACAGAAGATGGACGATGCAACAGGACAACGACCCAAAGCATAGAACTAAATCAACAACAGAATGGCTTCAACAGAAGAAAATACGCCTTCTGGAGTGGCCCAGTCAGAGTCCTGACCTCAACCCGATTGAGATGCTGTGGCATGACCTCAAGAGAGCGATTCACACCAGACATCCCAAGAATATTGCTGAACTGAAACACTTTTGTAAAGAGGAATGGTCCAAAATTTCTCCTGACCGTTGTGCAGTCTGATCTGCAACTATAGGAAACGTTTGGTTGAGGTTCACATACTTTTTCCACCCTGCACTATGAATGTTTACATGTTGTGTTCAATAAAAACATGAAAACGTTTAATGTTTGTGCGGTATTAGTTTAAGCAGACTGTGTTTCTCTATTGTTGTGACTTAGATGAAGATCAGAACACATTTCATGACCAATTTATGAAGAAGTCCAAGTAAGCACAAAGGGTTCACATACTTTTTCTTTCAACTGTAGATAGCAGTTATATAAGTCCAATTAAGTGCAAAATGTTTGGTACACGTATGACTTGAACAGCCATTTTCAAATATTTTCATCATTTTATAAAAAATAATTTGTGATAGGGAAAAAGTTCAGCAAACAGTAGTCCCGAACTCACGACGACATGTGCTTTACACTCTACGCCAGTAATTCCCAATATTTTCATTCCAGAACCCACCTATATAATCTATCAAAATAATCAAAATATTTTTAAATGGAAATATGGGGAGAATATACACATTAGTCCTCTATAAGTAAGATAAAAGTTTTTATCAAATTCACTAATCCTCTTCATTAGTTTGGTTACTCATGTCCTGCAAATTCTCACAACACAAACAAATACAGAAACGCGCTGCAAATTGGCAACAACACAACGGAAGAATTTCCGGGGGGATTCAAATAACTGAAGCACAATGGTTGGAACGCGCTTCATTTCGCTGTGGCCATAATAGTCGGTGGAGTTATAAATTATGAACTTGTATTGGGGTCCTATTTTCTTTGTCGATCATGTTAAATGTACTTAATAATTGATTAAAAAATATGAAACTTTTCCGTCCTTGTTAGTGATACTTGTGAAAGCATGTCGTGCAGCTAACAATATGTTTCATGGTTTCTTTTAATGGTTTCATGGTTTTCTTCCATCGTTAAATTGTTCAAATCGGCCGGCTAGAATAGAAAAATGTATAAAATCTGTGTTTAAACCCACACATAGCAAAATCCTTGAACAGAACGTACAAAAACCTGATAAAACGCAATGTTTATTGACAGGTTGTGGTAGCCTATATAATTTAATGTGTATATGTTCTTGATGAGAAATCAAGCTTGAATAACTATTTTACAGCCTGTTACAGTAAAGCTGACAGCGGAGAAGACTGTTCTTCTTTTGCCCGGTAACAGCCGGACAACAATATCAGTTTTTATCAATTAAAATCTTCTTGATAAAAAACATTTGATACCTAAATGCGGACTTTATGAATTAAGATCCTAACAAATGCCCAACAACAAAGACGGAGGCATTTGCTTGTTTTCCCGTTTATTAGTGACTATCATCTGAGGAAGATATACTTATTCTACTGAACACCGCCGCATATTAACGTTGTTCTCTTTCTCGCTTCATTGTCAGTGTCTGTCTTTTTCCGCTCTGAATTGTTTACATAAATAAAATGGTAACAGGAACTACAGAGCGTTTTAAAACGAAAAAACATCTGTGCAAAATTCAACTAGCTCTACTTACAACTCTAGCAATACTAAAATACATTTTAATTAGGTCAACAATGAACATCTCATATGTGCAGCCATATTAATTTCTGAGGTAAACCTAAAATAATAAAAAGAATGTCTTCTCCGCTGTCTGTTGTAACAGGCTGAGAAACAGACTTTCCAGTGTAAAATAGCCATTTAATCTAGTTTTCTCATCAAGAACATGCATGTCAACAATATACAATAGAAATTATATAGGTGACCACAGGGTATCAATAAACATTCTGTTTTGTCCGTTTTTGTATGTTCTGTTTAATGATTTTGCCACGCGTTGGTTAAAACGCAGTTTTTTATACAGTTTTCTATTCTAGCCAGCCGATTGGAACAATTAGACGATTGAAGAAAACAGTGAAACCAACAAAAAACTGACATGACATTCAGCCTGCCTACATGGCTTCGCAGTTTCTGACAATTTACAAAAAAGTCAATTTCACCCAATATTTGTGCTTAAGAAGATTATTATGTCCTGAGTCACTTAATTACTGTTAAGGTGTCATGAACTGGCCTTGTTTGTTGTTTTATACTGTTGTATGAGGTCTACTTATGACGTTCGCTTGGTTTTTACATTAAAAATATCAAAAATCAATAAGTATTAGACAATTTTCTACACTGGTTTTGAGGCCGTCTCTACAAACGCTCGTTTTTAATGGGCGTGTCACATTGAAGACTTGGAAGTGAACCCCCACTGCTATGATTGGATAGCAGTTTGTTTAGTAGATTTAGTAGGAATCTTCTGTGAATTTGGTTAGACACGTAGCGTTAGGAAGGTTACACATTATAAGGGCACATCAAGCGATCTCTAACAAAATAATAGTGACGCATAGTGCAAATATGTTTTACTCGCATAAGATTGCTGCACCATTCCTGTCGGATCCAATATTGAAGGCACATCACTGCTTTATTTATTTTAGTCTCTGCCAATCCAGCGTCGACCTGTGCCTTGTTCACAAAGGAATCTGTGGTGAAATGAAGCGAACAATTGCTCCATGTTTTACCAACGTGAGCTGAAGGTTCTATAAAAGTAAACTTTAACCCCAGATTTCTAATGTCTGAATCGGAAGGAAGGTTATGCAACGACAGTGTTCTGCCACAACCTTTTGCAACTTATTTTGCAATCTTTAAAGTGATGTTTATTGCTTGCTCGCTCTATCTGGTTCCGCGCAACTTGTGTTACTTCAGTGCTGTCATGAGCAAACTAGTGGGCGGCGCCTGAGAAGTAGTCGTTGATATTCTTCTGTGGAGGCTGCGATGGCTGGGCCTGGTTTCAGTTACAGTTGTAATTTCAATTACAAGGGCGTTTTCAGTTCTGACACTTACAGGATGTTCGCTTGAATATGATTCCCTCTTGCAAAAGCTTGGTTTCAAATTAATTTCTTAATTCATGACACCTTTACATTTTTTTTCAATTGCTAACATCCTTTTGACCAATCTGTAGTCACATTTTCTAAACTCTAAACACAATTAGCACAACATCCGTCTGTTGTTACCATACCATTAACACAAATTTTTTCGCACAATACTCAGTCGATAACACGTTTCTAAAATGCTCAAATTTTCTTTTCACACAAACTTACCCCATACCAAAATTTTGGATCTTTCTTAGCTTTTTACAAATGCTTAAATACAGCATACAGAAAAGAAATAGACCAGACTATATTACAGCACAATAGAAATATGTTCTATACAGGTCGAAACTGAAACATGACAAGTAATGCAGTTTTTACATCATTATTTGTTAGCATTTTGACAGTCTATGCGTTATGCTTGACCATATCTTCCTGTTGGATAGAAAACTAGTGCTGAAGTTTTGACTGAATGACTCAATTTTGAAGTAGGTTTGCTGTGTTTTCATAGAGTAAGCAGATTCAGCATTTTCCAAAAAAGAGTTTGTATTTATTTAACGAAATGTGGTTTGGGCAAGAAAATTAACTATTTAGCTAATTGATGACGTAGGTGTGTTAATGTGTTGAGAGTTTCGAGAAAGTATTGGTAAATGCCTGCTAGCAATTGAAGTAAACTGTAAGGCAAGAAATGTTACTCACAGTAATTCAACATAGTTGATTTCTAATTTAAAAAAAAGTTACACAACTTAATCTATTTAATTAGTTTTGGATTTTATGTGTTCAGCATGATTATCCGGGTAGTGATTGACAAAGCTGACTGTGTGCATAACTAAATGTTTTGGTTTAGGTTATATCAAAATGACATGAATTGGTCTGTGAAAGATTCCTGGTTATAACTGCTCTGTGGGTGTTAGCTCTTACCGGAAAATGTGCACAGTAGCCTACCTCTATTCATCCTTCAACATTTCTCAGCCCCACAAGAGGCATGCTTTCCAGCTCATGGTCAGTGTCAGTCTGATGTTAGAGGACATTACAGAGGACAGCCATTAGGAGAATATGTAATGTAAAGAATGCATGTGTCTGTATGAATATTACAGCATTGTGTTTGGTGTATGTGCAGCGGGTCTGGCACTGGGGAACAAAGCATGACAAACACGTTTCACAGCTGCATAGCAAACACCAACAATGTCACAATGCATTGCTCTCTTTACCAAGAAGACCTGATCATGGAAACCAAGAGGCTATGAAAGAAAAATTCAAAGAATAAGGAAGAGGATGAGAGGAGCTGGAGAAACAGGTGTATGAGCAGCAGGAGCTGCAGGAAGAAAGACGCACAGATGCTATGAATAGATCAGGACAGCCTGTATCACGAGCTCAGGGGTTTTTCGGTGTATGAAAACACACTCCTGTATGTGCTTCCCTGCTCTGATCTTTTGGTAGAGTCTACCCAAAAATCCAGCTGGAATTCATTGACCGTGTGTGTTCTTTCATTAAAAAACTTTGACTTGTGTATGGGAAATGTTGTGTTGTATTTTTGCTTAAATCTCCGGCATCTCAGACATTTTTTAGTGGGTATATAAATTAGATCTCAATCTATAGATCTCAACAATTTCTCAAACTCAGCACAGATTTGTCACGTCTGCAAACAAAAGTCAATTTTATTGAATTATGATCTCAAACATTTCTCCTCAAATGTCTCCATATTAAAATATCTGCATTCTGCATTACACCCCCATACTCGTCATGGATCAGAACATTTAAAGTCTCATTTTGTTTCAGTTTCTATTTCTCTTGCAAAGCGTTTTAAGGAGAAACATATGAGACAGATGCTACATATCTGTGTAAAACACATTTGAGAACTCCATCAGATCTCCTGAGCTAAAAAAAAGAGCAACACAATCTTCCTCTATTGTTGTACTGTATATAAACCATAAGGATACACCCAAACCCCAATTACTTATTTGGAAAGGCATCAATAATGACTGTCGAAAACGAGCTATTGAATTCTTTATCAGAGAAATAAATATTTCTGTTTTCACTTAAAAAGTTATGAGCCTTTATTATTTATACTTTTAAAAGAAACGGGTAATTACATCTTTTAAAAATGTCCAAACAAAGCTACACAGTGTCTCCAGCACAGCCCTATTACAGCAGTGAATAAATATACATAACTATTAGCCTTTGGTGAGTGCTTTACATATTGCTACGTGGAGTGTGTCCCAGACTTATTACAATTCAAGTTATTTACATAAAAACAGTATTTGGCCCAATTTACATTGTGGACAAAATTTCGAGATGTCCCCTTCTTATTGTTTAGGCCAGGGTAACCATATGAGCCATTTCTTGTCACCCACATCCCGGCAAGGACGCGTCTTCTGGGAGTTGCATTTGTCAAACACATACGTCATCGAGGTTCTCACATTTCAGTAAAAAAAAGCATTATAAAATTAACATTTAACATCGCTTAAGACGTATAATCATTGTAGTTAATTGTAGTCATTCTTACCTTGAAATATAATGAATGCCTTTATAAAATATTACCTGAAATAATAAATCTCGATGACTTATGCGGTCGACAAATGCGACTTCCGGAAGATGCATCCGAATCCTGGTAAGGACGCATCTGGGACAAATTGTTTATATGTTCACACTTTGATTGTTACAATACTGTAAGTGTTGTGGTGTAACATTCCCTTCTTTTTATAAGGTGTTACTCTGAGGAGGTTCAACAGAAATTCGACTGATACTGACCATAAAACCACTTCATTCAAAGAAATATTCCTTTTATTTCTAAGGGCATATATATATATAGAATCCCTCCAACCACCAACGATACACTGAAACAGACAGCACTGATCACAGCACGAATGTGCTAACAAACGAACCCCACATCAAAGTCCAGTCCTCTTTTGTTTGTGAAGATATGGTGATGGTGATGAGATGCGTCCAAGTCCACCAAGTCACTTAGAGAGCGATGCAATGAATACAATCCAACAGTCCAGAATGAAGGCCCAGGTGAAATTAGGCAATGTCACCTCAAAAAGTTGTGCAGGTCCACTGATCATAATGACTGCTAATCATAAGTCCTTTATCCTCCCAATCAGAATTCCATTGGTTAGCAGGTAGCACAAAGGCTAACCATGAGGTTTCCTTCTACCTAATGCCCCTCCTCTTCATGGGTTTTTTCCCCCCTTATAACTCATAGCCATCATGCACTAGTGCCCTCCAGTGGCTCCTCCGGGCCTCACACCTAACCCAGATACCCATTTTTGTGCAACCGCCCAAGGCTAAACAATAATAATACACAAGTAACGTTTTACACTGTTACATACCCCTCCCCGTGGTCTTAAATTTTCCCATGGAATTTTTTTAAATTTTGGGTATGGTAAGTATCTATCTGAGTCGGATCCGACAACATAGCCACCTTGTAATTAACAGGTCCTAGCTTTTTTTCCACTCTTGCTGGGCCCTTCCATTTAGGAGAAATTTTTGCCATAAAGGCATCATCTGCTCGTGAGAGGGGATGAGTTTTTACCCATACTAAATCTCCCTCATCAAAATCCTGAGTCCTTCTTCTTGAGTCATAGTACCTTCTTTGTCTTGTTTGAGCCTTTTTTACATTCTCCCTTACGGACTCATACAAACTCTGTTGGCGTTCAAGGGTAGTATACGACAGTTGATCAGGGTCTGGTGGAATCTGTAAGGCTCTCTGCAAAGGACCTTTCAGCTGTCTGCCTAAAGCGACCTCTGCAGGTGAATAATCTGTGCTTTCGTGCCATGCAGTATTTAGAGCAAATCGGAAATCATAAATCCAATGATCCCAGGTACGGTGGTTTTGCTCAACATATGTGGCAATCATCGTCTTTAGATTCCGGTTGACTCGTTCTGTGAGGTTGGACTGAGGATGGTATGCTGTTGTGAATTTTTGGGTTACATGCCATTGCTTACATACTTGGTCAAGAATGTTGGACGTGAATTGCGCACCTCTATCAGACACAATGAAAGCTGGTGTTCCCCATCTCGTGAAAATTTCTTCTCTTAAGACTCGCACAATGGTAGCAGACTTGGCAGCCCTCATGGGAAATACTTCTACCCATTTTGAGAAGTAGTCCACTATAACGAGCAGATATTCGTTCTGACGGGTGCTTCGGGGAAATGGTCCCATGATGTCCATTCCCAACATATAACCGGGCTCGACTAGGGGTACACTTTGTAGGGCCCCAGCTGGTTTTAAGTTAGTCGGTTTATGTTGCTGACATTTCTGACAATTCCGGCAATGTTGCCATACATCTGTGCGAATTGAGGGCCAATAGGCGAACTCTAAAAGTCTCATCAGTGTCTTAAATTTACCCAAGTGTGCACTCAGGGGATTGTCATGGGCATAAGTTAAAATTGCTTCCTTCAACTTTACAGGAACGACTACTTGGAATCTTTGGCCTTCTTTGGAGTCTGGTACACTCCTAAACAACACTGCATTCTTGAAAACATAGTGCGTTCTCTTCAAATCCGTGGATTTCTGGTTCTCTGCTTTAACCATCAATTCTTGGCACTCTGGGTCTAGTTTTTGTTCTTCTGCAATTTGTGACAAATCCACTGGCAGATCACACGTGACAGGATTAAAACCGCACATAGCTGGGGTATGTAACACCACCGCTGAGGAGTCAACTGCATACCTCCTTGACAATACGTCAGGCACTACATTACATTGACCTCTTCTGTATCGTACAGTAAAATGATACCCCTGCAGCCTAATAGTCCATCTTTCCAGTCTAGATGTTGGTTTTGGATGCTGAAATAGCCAGACTAGGGAAGCATGATCTGTGATCACTTCGAAAGCTCTACCCTCCAGGTAATGGTGCCACTTCTCTACAGCCCATACCACTGCAAGACACTCTTTTTCTGATGTTGAATAATTTTTCTCAGCACCTCTGAGCAATCGTGATGCATAGGCAATTACTTTCTCCTGGCCATCGACCTCCTGCGTTAACACGGCTCCTAGACCCACATCACTTGCGTCAGTCTGTATTTTAAAAGAAGATTCGAAGTTAGGTGTGTTTAAAACCGGTGCCTTAGTAAGTTCATCTTTAATCAGCTCAAATGAACGTTGGCACTCTTCAGTCCAATTCCACTTTATCTCTTTCTTCTTCAGTGCATGCATGGGTGCAGTTTTACTAGAAAAATCAGGGATAAAACGATGGTACCAGGCTGCAAGACCCAGAAATCGCTGCATCTCCTTTAAGTTCTTAGGTGTAGGAAATGTCTTGATCGCATCCACTTTGTCTTCATCCATCTTAACTCCCTCTGCGGTGATGGTGTGTCCAAGGTAGTCCAGTGAAGGACAAATGAACTTACATTTTGTGAGGTTAAGAGTGAGTCCGGCGGTGTGTAAACTCTGGATCACTTGCTTGAGATGGTGCATGTGAGACTGGATGTCAGGGGAGTATATGATGATGTCGTCGATATAGACCATGCAACATCTGTTCTTATGCTCCCTTAATACTTGTTCCATAAGTCGTTGGAATGACGCGGCGGCATTTTTCAGGCCAAAAGGAAGACATAGAAATTCATATAGACCTGAAGCTGTGACGAAAGCGGTCTTTTGTACACTTGCAGGATCCATTTCAACTTGCCAATAACCACTCTTTAAATCTAACGTCGTAAACACTTTGGCTCCTTGAAGAGAATCCAGAATGTCTGTGATTTGAGGCATCGGGTATGCGTCCAGGTGTGTCTTAGCATTCAGACCTCGGTAATCAATACATAACCTAGATCCCTTATCTTTCTTATCTACAACTACCACCGGTGAAGCCCATGGAGACGTAGAATGTTTGATGATTTTCAATTGAAGTAACTCCTTAATTTGCTCTTCAATAAAATCATTCTTGACTTTCGAAACTCTGTACGGTCTCTTTCTTATAGGAAGTTCGTCAATAGTTTTAATCTCATGCTTGATCAGGCTGGTGCGTCCTAGTTTTGTGGTGCATACCGAAGGCCAATCATACAGGAGAGCTTTCAATTGACTCTTTACCTTAACTGCAGCCCGAGAGTTTTCCACGACTTGATCGATTAAATTCAACTTCTCACCGCACATCAACTCAACTTCTCCTTGGGCAGCATAAAATCGTACAGCAAGATGCTTGAGCGTTTTATTAAAACTCATGGGATGACTTGAGTAAGTATCAGGCAGAGATATGCGTGATGCATTAAAGTCAATGGTGACCTTGGCTTCTTTGAGGAAATTCAAACCTAAGATGATAGGTACTGCCAAATCCTCATCCTTCATCACATAGAATGTAACCTCATGTTTTGATCCGTACATCTCACATTGCCAGAGTATTTTACCTTGAGTTTTTTGACTCTGGCCATTAGCAAGCATGAATGTCTGATCACTTCTGGTCAAAAGCTCATCCTTTCTCTTTAGTCTCTGCCATACTTTCTGCTGTATCAAAGAAAAAGTACTTCCTGTATCAATGACAGCATTGAAGAATGAATGATTTAAAATCAAGGGTGCCTGCAGTACATTATCACACTGAGAGCCAGCAGCAGGATCTAACAGCATCAGGCGATTAGACTGACTTTTCTCACCAGTAGAACTCTTCTTCTGTTCCTCACTTTTCTCTTGACTCCACCTTCTCTTATTCTCCGTCCAGTCCCTCTCTATTTGGGTACCAAGACGAACCAGTTCATCAATAGTTTTCACCGTTCCCCTCAACAGTGATGCCAACCGCGGATTGCAGCTTCTTAAGGTTGCCTGCACTAATTCGGCTTCAGGCAACAAAGGGTTAATTTTTAGAGCCATCGCCCTATAGTTGAAAGCAAAATCTCTCACCGATTCGTTGACCCTCTGTCGGTAATTTGCCAATTTCTGTGCAGCAACTTCCTTGTGGTCTTCATTCAAAAATGAGAACAGGAATTTTTCTTTGAAAGAATCCCAATCTTGAATATACTGTTTCTCTGCTCTCCACCAGCTCTTAGCGGTTCCCTTAAGACTGACGGATAATGCTGCCAACACCTCTTCATAGGACATGGGTCTCAGTTCGTTATATTCTTCAAAGCGATCTGTAAATTCAATGGGGTCTTCTGAAATCAAATTACTAAAGGAAGGTAAATCTATTTTAACAGGAGGTGGATGAGATGCTGAAGAATGATGCGATACTTGCCTCGTCGTGTCTTGTGTTATTGAGGTAATCTTAGAAGGTGAGGGGGATTTTCTGGCAGATGCATCTGTACTGAAATAAACAGGAGTTGATGTGACCGGTTGGATATCCTTGAACTGCTTCTCCAGCTGTTTATCACGTCGTTTCAAACAATCCACCATGCTCTTAGCTAGATCATCAATTTTGGCATAGCATTGTTGGTGAACTCGATCTATCTCTCTTTGAAGACGATAATTAACTCTGTCTTCATAAGCTTTCAGTTTCATACTCAATGCCTCTGAGGTAACAAAGTCACTGACTCTGTGTTCCAGATCCGCAAGGTGCTCTTCAATACTACTCATTCGTTGCACTTTTTCATCACTGCCAAATTGTACCTCCTCTTCTTGAAAATCAAGTGGTGGGGGAGGTAAGGGTAAGTCATCTTGTTTCACTCTAAAGTCTGATGGCTCAACTCCACCTTCCTTTTCTTCCTCTGAATCTAGGTACAATGCGCTAAAAGTATCTATCAAAGTTACCACCGGATCCCTTCGATGAATGAAAGCTTCATCAGAATAATCAGCGATAAGCTCCCTTTCTTCCATAGCAGATGATTGTTAGGAATATTTGTTTGTGAAGGGCTTTCAGTACCGTCGAAATGTATTTTTAATTACAAGGAAACCCACAAAAGCTAATGAGGGTCCCTGTTCGGGCGCCATTCTGTAACATTCCCTTCTTTTTATAAGGTGTTACTCTGAGGAGGTTCAACAGAAATTCGACTGATACTGACCATAAAACCACTTCATTCAAAGAAATATTCCTTTTATTTCTAAGGGCATATATATATATAGAATCCCTCCAACCACCAACAATACACTGAAACAGACAGCACTGATCACAGCACGAATGTGCTAACAAACGAACCCCACATCAAAGTCCAGTCCTCTTTTGTTTGTGAAGATATGGTGATGGTGATGAGATGCGTCCAAGTCCACCAAGTCACTTAGAGAGCGATGCAATGAATACAATCCAACAGTCCAGAATGAAGGCCCAGGTGAAATTAGGCAATGTCACCTCAAAAAGTTGTGCAGGTCCACTGATCATAATGACTGCTAATCATAAGTCCTTTATCCTCCCAATCAGAATTCCATTGGTTAGCAGGTAGCACAAAGGCTAACCATGAGGTTTCCTTCTACCTAATGCCCCTCCTCTTCATGGGTTTTTTCCCCCCTTATAACTCATAGCCATCATGCACTAGTGCCCTCCAGTGGCTCCTCCGGGCCTCACACCTAACCCAGATACCCATTTTTGTGCAACCGCCCAAGGCTAAACAATAATAATACACAAGTAACGTTTTACACTGTTACAGTGGAATCCACAGCCAATCAGGAAAACTTCAATCTTTACTTGAGCAAACTTTTAGGAAATCACAGGATCAAGAATCAGGCACATAACATATAACCAGTAAACATTCCACATACCACTATAAACACCTATAAACAGGATTATAAATAAACAAAGAACTAAACAACACTCAGGTGAGACTAATCAGTAACCATGGGAACAACTGGGAACTAAGGAGAAATTAAGAATGTGTCTCAATCAATCATCTTACTAGCTCCCAAGGTGGTGAATTAGTATATGGTGCACACCAGGGGTGTCCAATGTCGGTCCTGGGGGGCCACAGTCCTGCAGAGTTTAGCTCCAACTTGGCTCAACACACCTGTTTGGAAGTTTCTAGTGAGACCTTGATTAGCTGTTCAGGTGTGTTTGATTAGGGTTGAAGCTAAACTTTTCAGGACACGGGCCCTCCAGGACTGATTTTGGACACCCACAAACATACACGTGACACTCATGAACAGAGTGCTGTTCCATAAAACAAGATTACGAAATAAAACAGGCGTACTTTGGTAAATCAGACTTATTGTCGGTCAATTTGGTTTCATAAAGCTAACTTAAAATACTTCAAACTCCGTTACTATGGAAACTTATGCTGGGAAACTAGCCTGGGCTTCCCGAAAGCACCGTAAGCCTAAATTGATCGTAAAAACGATGGTATGAGTGATCTTAATACGACTGTCTGTTTCCTAAAAGCATCGGACTTAAGTAGCACTTGAAAATAATAGTAGATCTAGGATTGCTCTGGAATAATCGTGAACCCCTAAGTGAGAAAACAGATTGAAGACGTCACCTGCAGGACAACTGGAGAATTGCGCTTAATCTTAAACACGCCTATATGTGACTGTTTTTATTTATTTAGTTTGTATAAATCTTTTAAATTACTAGACAAAATTGAAGGACTGAACATACATTAATAAAGTAAAGAATAAAAAATATATAGTATGGGCAAGTTGCTGGTTCTAACAAGTGATGCATGTTTGTTGCTGTATTGCTGGATTAAAGTTACTCCACACTTTACGCTAAATAAAAATGTTATTTTTAAAAGAGAAATGGTCAAAACTTACTTGATGGTTGTCAGTGTCTTTGTCTTAGTCCTGTGGCTGTTTAGTGCAGACATGATATCTTCTTTGAGACTATCTGCAACAAGGTTCAATTAAGAGGAAGGAAGTAGACGGGGACCGGCAAACATTTAAACATTTAATAAAATAACAACAAAGTAAAAAGAAGGCCTGCAGCCCCTCACGGACGACTGCCGGCGAATAACAAACCACAACATAAATCCAGACCTGGTCCTCTCTCATCGGTGGTCCGGTCGCTCGTCCTCTTATGCTCCAGATCTCCTCTGTGATACGAGACCGGTGCACGTACAGCTGACACTCATTATCACTCACTCACCGGCCTCTACTCACGGTCTTGCCCTGCTTACTCCACTACACTATCATATAATTATTTGGATTATTGCATGTGATTAAAGGTTTTCAGGTTTACAAACCTTATATTTCACACACTGCCTATATCATATGTTCCAGCAACTGCAGAAGGCAATACTTGAAGTAACTGAATTGACTGAACTTGATTGATTAGCTCCTCCCTTTATTGTTCTCTAATTGAAAGCTTCATATTAATAACAAACACACTTTGTGCTTATTATTAATAAAGTGCTGGTAATGTATATGTACAATAAATATTTTAAAAATTTGAGACCTAAAAAGCTAGGTAATACATACTGTTGGCTCTAATAAAAACTTCACTTAAAATTGCCACCTCCACACCACCTAAAAGTGTAATATAATGTGGTTCAGCAAACACATACAGCATTTTTTTTCTTTGGATTTTAACTTTTTTCTTTTCCCTAGAACGTGCTAAAAACATTGCACAATTACAGTAGATAAGTATATACAGTATAAGTATAAACATATAGAAAAAGTATAACACGTTGCACTTAACAATATGTCAAAAGACATTAAACAAGGTTCACCTACCACATAAACATTGGGTGAAAATAATACGCCTAAACATTTAGAAAACAAGTGTGTGCTAAAACACGAGCCAGTGTATGAGGGGACAACTCGTAAGTAGCACTAAAGCACTGCTCGGTGCAGTCATGTTAAGTGCATTTTTGGGAAACGCACGTGAAAACATGACAAAGTGGCTCGTAGAAAACGCTGTTAAGATCTACCATTATCGGGAAACTTGGCCCTGGTCCGGTTAAGCGTCAGGATAAGCCTTAGTTGTTGCTTAACTTAAGGTCAGTTAACATTGACCTGCCGGTAATGTGATGATATTACCACTAATCATTTTTTAAGAATTGAATTAATTAAATACAGCGGGGAAAATAAGTATTTGAAACATCAGCATTTTTATCAGTACGGGGCTATTGACACAAAATTTCCACCAGATGTAGCCATCAAGCCAAATATTGAATTCATAAAAAGAAATCAGAATATTTAAGTATACAAGTTCATTCATAATAAATAAAGTGAAATGACACAGGGAATAAGTATTGAACACACTTTATTTAATACTTTGAAGAAAAGCCTTTGTTGGTGATTACAGCTTCTAGACGCCTCTTGTATGGAGAGACCAGTCGTCTGCATTGCTCAGGAGTGATTCTGCCCCATTCTTCCACACAAATGGTCTTTAAATCTTGAAGGTTCCTTGGGCCTCTTTTATGAACTTTGATCTTCAGTTCTCTCCATAGATTGTGTCAATAGCCCACTTAGAAATCCCCTTACTGATAAAAATGTTATTTTCCCCGCTGTAAATGATAGACCACAGTTATAAATTAATATACCGTCTGTTGTCATACATCTGTGTTAGATTATATTGATTTGATATCAAATTTTTAAACTTATGTCAATAAAGTTTGAATTTAAACATTCCCCAATTAATTGATAACAGCTAGAAACAGTTAATACAATAACAATTTTACTGATCTGAAAAGATCTAGTATCTAAATCCAAATCATTTATAGCAACCTACAGTTTCCAAAATATGGCAATGTAAAATGGGATGCCTTGTGTGTTTTGTATATTGTCTTACTGATGACAGACAGGCTGCCAGTGATGGTTGTAGAGAAAGACTAATGGGGCAATAAGCTGATTTTTGATGACAATTAAACAAACAGATATCATTTTTTGTGGCTTTAATTTTTCACTTTTCCTTCAGTTTAATACAATTATTTTATTGTAGGCTAAAGCTGCTTGCTGGGAGAGATAGCATACTATTTAATAGTGTTCAACAGGTCTTGTGTCACAGTCTTAAGGCGTTTTTTCTTGCATCTTTTTCAAGTTGTTGGATTTTCAGGTTTAACTTTATTAGTTTTTCTTCATTTTTATATTGCATGTCCACATCCAGACCATTGCTTTTTGTGATGAGATACACCTTGTACACAGTCTTTGTCTTCTTTGCATTATTCTGTAGGAACAGAACTAATGGTTTGATGGGGGGATGCTCTTGGCATTTTGATGTAATGACTTAATATTGCCTTTGTGACATGTGGTGCCAGTTTAAGAGGGGCTAGTCAGTGTCCTACAGACAATAATATTTGGGAAATACACAATGTGAGCACATCACCACACAACTGGGCCTTCAATCTAATGCAAACATTGATTACTGTACCTTACAACTCTGTGAACATACGCATATACAGACATAGAAACAGTACATTGTTTATCTAAAACCAAAATTCAAACTCTGTTTTTCGACAATAAATCAGTGCTTTAACCTCTCCTATACTCACAGGGTTTCTGGTTGTTTTTTGAGGCAATATATGCACATTATACCATTCCGGAAATCTAATGGAAACCAAAGACATTCACACACCACTGCATTGTAAGAAATTATGTAAAAAATAGAAACAAGTAAGGTAGGTTTAACATTTTTGTACAATATATTTTACTAACCCTTTTCCTGACTTCTTGTTTGAATAAAAATCTCTTTTCATTAGCGAATCGATTTGATCAACACTTGACTTGAAGTGCTGCTGAATAATAGCGTGCGAGCACTTTTATCTTGATTTACGGGGCCTCGTTCGAATTAGTAGGATCGTGTGAACTAAAGCTAAGCTTTATGAAACCCATTTAAGCCTGACTGATTAGTTCAGTTCATTCAAGTCAGGTTTTTGACATTCATTTCTTAGGGACATTTATGAAACAGCCCTCAGGTCTGAGATTGAGTGATTGTAATTTTTAATATTACCAGTTTGCCATGAATGCCGTTCACAAAGCAAGATTCAAAAAGAAGGGTTGATTCAGTCTAATCTCAAATAACTTGACAGAGAGCTGAACCTAACTGAACACATCAAACACTCATCACCCAAACCCATCAATAGCCGGGTTTCCATTACAGATATGTGCAAAATTTAAACGATGTTTTCTAAATGTCTATAAAAACAATATCGCAGAATGACTGTGTTTCCAATGCGGTATTTCAATTTGCACATTTTGAAGGGTAATGGATACCTGACTAATGACTTGTACACAGAGGAACAGAAAACGACCTTTCAAAACCTTTTCCAAGATCTTTTGTATGGTGTAGCATTAATATTTCTTTGGATTCAAATGAATGGAATACATCAAATTAGAGTACAACTCAATACTCTGTCCATATAGTGCACATCTAAGCATACAGTTTATTACTTTTACATATACATTTAGTCATTTAGCAGACACTTCTATCCAAAGCGACTTACAGAGAAACGTAGTTAGCAAAGTATATAATAATAGGCTATTGAAACCCTTTAAATGTGCAATTATTTAATAAGAGATCACTTGTGTAATATATGCATTAGACATAAACACCGACTTTACTAGTGTTACTCATGTTTATATTTTGCCAGCACAGTTCTTATGCAAAGTAGTTATTTATTAAGATATATTAAAAACACATGCAGAAACTTTTTTTCATATATAACTTTTTTCATTTATTTCTGAAAGAAACAAATAACATAACGGTACATTTTTGGAGAAGATGTTTACTGCACATATATTTCTATCATTTTATAATATTTCTTCCTATAATACAACATATAACACGTAAAACATGCATTTGACTGATGATCCGGGAAGCCGTCACGATACATTTAACACTCGGACTCGAAGACTCGAGAGACACTCGTTTCTCCTGAATCATATTAAAGATCACTACGGCTCAGCCGCCTAGAAGTTCCGCTGTAAACACAGGTTTGCGGCAAAAAAAAAATCATCCAGCGAAATTGGCAGTGAACGACTCTTGCAGATTATGTGAAGTAAATCTACGCATCCACAGTACAATTACTGCATCCAAACTGATATTTGACAGTAGAGACAAACAAGGAAATGTTTGCATCCAACTGTCAAAGTTAGGATTAGTTCTGTTAAACACAGCTCCTTATTCATTTCCATCTGTTGGAAATGCTGCAATTTAATTGCAAGATTATGGCATAACAGAGTGAATAGCATCCCGTGTTTCTGTAACCGGAACGAACGACACCTGCTCTTGGTGGGCTTCGAAACGAGTCGGTTCGGCATGGGAGACGGACGCTCTAGCGAGGAGGCTAAAGACCGCAGTCTCTAGCGTCTGTCGCTAGAGAGTCCTTGACGTCGGGAAGTGAGGTTTACATACTGCACAGGTCTACACTAGCTTGCCTCCGTTACATCTCCATGTCCGTTGTAGTTTTCCCTAGCTACAATCTTAATTCTGCGCTTATCGTCTACATCACGGCTCTCAGACCGCCCTCTGTTCGCTGGTTGGTCCGCTGTTATGGAGCCGGAGATAAACGGATAGATGGTTAGCTATATCAGACTGAGTTCAGAAGCGAAATGAAATTGAGCGGAAGTAAGAATTCTGACGTAGTCAGGCTAAGCTGTTATAGCATGTCACATCTAATTTTCACTGCAATAATTTATACATTTTTCTCAATATTGAAGACGTTTCAGCATTCATTTTGGAAGCTTGATTGTTGACTGTTCACAAAATACCACCATTATTTCAGCCATGAATCTCTGTGGATGTCAGATTTCGGATGAGTTGAGTTGAGGTGTTATTGCTATGTGAATTGAGGCAGCGCTGCCAGGAAACAGATGGTTGCTTGCTATTAGAGCAAACAAACAATTCTAAGCTTTTAGTTCATTTAACTCAATTTATTTAAATCCATCTCACTCACGTGAAGACTGATACTAGTCTGAAAAGCACCACATTTTAACCAAAGCAGTTGAGAGACAACAGAAGTTAACTCCTCATCCTCATTTTTTCATGTCATGTGATTCATTGAGCCTTCAGATAGTTCCAGGAACTTCTCTTTAAATGCTTTCCCTTTTCTTTTTTATTGCTTAAATGACTTTGAATGGGTTTTTCAGCCGCAGCTCCATGCATTAAAAGTAACTTCCAGGAACTATGAGAGCCTCCATGAAACGCCATTGCTGTGAAAAAACTGTTCCATTGGAGTCAGCAAAGTTGACACAACTCTCTCTCTCAATGGCTCTGATTTAAGCTAGCTTGAGAATAAACCAAAGGTCAATATAACACATTCTCATTCTCACATAAAAACTCTCATTCTTGCCTTTTTATGGGACGCATTTTCAAAAAACATAGCAAAGACATTGTAACACATCTCAATAAAAGGGAAGGAAGGAGGCGGAAACCGGCAAACATTTAAACATTTAATAAAGTAATTTAAGAGCCGGCGGCCCCTCACGGACGACCGCCGGCGAACAAAACATGAACATAAATATAAATACAAACATAACATAAGTTCGGGCCCGGTCCTCTCTCTCCGACGGGCCGGTCGCTCGTTCCTTTTATATGCTCCCATCTCCTACGTGATTCGAGGCCGGTGTGCGCACAGCTGGCGCTCATTCACAATTACTCACCGGACTCGAACCACGGTCTCGCCCCGCCTACTCTACTACATACCCCCATCACCCCTCACAGGCCAGGGGGTACCCCCGCGACTGTGCAAGCTCCCTCCCCCTCCTTCGGGGGGGGTGGGGTGGGGGGTATGCAGCGACGAGACGAGACAACGGAGACGGGAGCCCTCGGAGCGACCGGAAAGAGAGAGGGGAGAGAGGAAAAAAAATTAAAGTCTGGTTCCCCGACATGCTGCCGCTCGTTCCTCAACCAGCCGGAGTACTCTCCTTCGCGGTGCCTTGCGGTGGCCCTGGGGCTTCGGTGGACGGCTCGACCGTCCGCCCCCTGGCGGCCGGCGGTGGCTCCTCCTTTATCTGGGAGTCGGGGCGGGCTCCCCGTCCCCTGCTCCTCCCCCTTGGGCGGACGGACGCAGGCTTCGGCCTCTGGCAGGCGGTGGCCGCACTCGGCACTTCCGCCTCCTGCTCCTCCCCCTCGGGGGACGGACACAGGCTCCGGCCTCTGGCGGATGGCGGCAACCCCCCCGCTCCCGCTTGGACGACACCCCACCTCGACCCAGGGGCGCGGCAGCAAAGGTCACCGTTCCACCGAAGCTTCGGGCAGCCACTGGACGGACGCCCTTCGTCCGCGCTGCCCGAACTCTCCGGCACCGCGAGGCCGGTGTGCGCACAGCTGGCGCTAATTCACAATTACTCACCAGACTCGAACCACGGTCTCGCCCCGCCTACTCTACTACAGACATATTCTGGACATTCATTTGCTTGGTAGTTACGACTCTCTCTATTGGCCAGCAATACGTACATTTGATCAAAGATAAATACTAAAAATAGTTTAAGAGCTGAAATACAAAAAAATGGGACATCTGGTCAAACGTTAATGGCAACAGAAGACAATGTGTTCCAAGTTTAGCTTGCCCAACATTGCCATGAATAACCTATTCTTCCAGATGTCTTTCAACTGTTTAACAGAATCCGAATTCCAACTTGATTTTCACTTCTTTTGTTCTCTAGCTAATCAAAGTTATTTAATAAAAAATCTATTTAATTATTCCATTTTACGAAGATTTTACTTGATTTCCCCCATCACTGGGAAATTCTTATTGGACTGACATTCATGTTACAAAGGTCACATGCACACATCGAAGTTAACATACAGTATAACCAATCACTGAATTCAGCTCTTTCTGTTCACATCCTTCTAGCCACAGGAAGAAGCAAGTGCTTGAACTTATTTATTCTACACTGGGGGACCTTAAATCTTCTCCCAGAGGGATGAAACCGGAACTCATTATGGAGAACATGAGAGGAATCTGCATGGCTGATATATTGCCTGAAGAGAATCTTCAAACCTAATCAATCTTTTATTTCATTTGTACTATGTTTCCAAACTTAGCTGTGAAACTGCACCATACTACTCTCTCAGACACTGCTTTGTAAAAAGCCTCATGATGTTCTGGTTCAGTCCTATATTCCTGAGCCTTAATCACTTTTGTAACATGCATTGAAAGGGTCAAGAATAGAAAAAGGATTACAGTCCCTAATGCTTTTTATTCTCAAATATGATCTCTTCTGCTCAATACACATTCACCACCAAGTCATTCAAGTCACACCAAAATCCATGTATTTCAGAATGACAAGCCAATGTACCGCAATCACTGTGCTACTGTCCAGACTACCGCTGAAGTGCAAACTTATACTTATAGGCTTATACTAATGGATAATCAAGGAAAAGAAGTGTTGAAAACTGGCTTCTTACCTTATGAATGAGGCATTTATATAGGGCTTTATTGTGTATTGCTGTACACCCAAAGCACTTTACAATTGTGTTGTTCCCCTCTGGTACTGGTCTGTGGGTCTTTGAAACACTTATATACTCACACAGTTGAAGGCAACATTTTAATGAACTGAAGTAAAGTTTTATAAAGTTTTATACATATGAGTACATGTCTCAACAGGCTAATGTAAGATATATGCCCTAAAACAAATGCAGTAGTCATGAACTCATTATTTTAATCAAATCCATTTTTTTGCAGCTCGGGGGTTGTGGGATACTTGGAGTTGGAGTTTGGTTATCCATTACCCAGGGAAACTTTGCTACTCTATCATCCTCCCTGCCGTCACTTTCTGCTGCCAATCTCCTCATCGCTGTCGGCACCATCATCATGGTGATTGGCTGTCTGGGGTGTGTGGGTGCGGTCAAAGAGAGTCGTCCGTTACTCCTGAGTGTAAGTGTAGTTAATTTCTACAAATGTGAAGTAAGTGCACTGCAAACACCCACTAATGTGTTTAAAAGGGTTACATGGTACAAATACATGTTTTTCTGTGTCTAAGAGTGTGTTATAAGTTGGTCATGCATGTATTTGTGGGTAAAAGTGCATGTAAAAGTAAGTGTGGGAACAAAAGATGCATTCTATCTAAAAGTGAATGCTCACCCAGTCCTGCCTAAAAAAGGCTTGTGTAACCACACCTTCACAAATCTACATCAGTTGGTGGTCTGATTTGACTAAGACCGCCCAAATATATACACAAGTAAGGTGGTGTACGTGTCAGTACAATTGTAGAGTTCTCTGATGTTCCAAATATGATTGAAGGCGTTACATTTCCCTCACATGCTTGCAATATTCCACCAATCACTAGGCACTGGTTAACTGGCCAATTAGAGCACACATCGCTTTTCAGAGCCATGAGCTTTGTTAAAATCTGCGCATTTCAAAGAGGCGGAGCAAAGAGGAGATACAAACATGCACTGTATGTGGAAAATACAGCATTTATGAACCTTAAATCATGTATAAACATTGTATTACACCTAAAACAAACCATGATATTCGTTTTGGCTGTCATATGACTCCTTTAACAAAAACAAAACATTTTGTTTTGAGACAAACACTAGGTTAGATTCATTTGCTTACAATAACTATATAGCTATTTTCAACTTTGAAATGTCAGAACAAACAGACCCAACTGCAGCACGAAAATGCTTTCGTTCATAATTTATGACACGGAGTTTGATAGCCGGGAACATTAGCAAACACTTGTCGCGTGAAATACAAGGTTATTTAAAGGGCTGATTTTTATCTAGTTTCACAGAAATGTAAAATACATCATAGGGGTTCACATAAAGTGTCTGTGAAGTTTCAGCTCATAATACACCACAGACCTTTTAATATACCATGCGCTACATGTCCACTTTTGCATGTGAGGAGAAACGCGCTGTTTTTGTGTGTGTCTCTTTAAATGCAAATTAGCTGCTAGTCTCCGCCCCCTTTCAGCAGAAAACGCAGCCAGTGCTGTGAGCGTGTGCTTCCAGCGACAAAACAATAAAGTATGGTGACATAAAGCTTACAAGAAACAAGCTCTCGTCTTTGAACATCAAATATAATGTTTTCGATAAGCATACTAAGCCATTCGGATCGCAATGCCCCTCCAGTCCCTGTTGTTCCAGTAACGACCGCTTTCGGGAGAGAGAACCGCGTCGCATGTTTACAAACCATACACACAGTTTTCGGAAGTGAAGATAATCGAGACAAATGCATCGCTATTTCTCTAAGTCAAATTCATGTTACACAGGACAATCCCATCGCATGTTTACAGGCCAGAGACATTGCTTTCTAATAATGAATGGACAAACGTGTCACAGTGATATTTTATCTACTTTTAAGTTGCCACAGGTCCCTGGGGTCTTACTTAAAAAATACCGGTACTTACTATTGTTACACCTTTGCCTCGTTCACTGTGGAGATTTCCATTGAAGTCTCTTGTCTCCTGTGAGGCTGAGAACATTGTTCAGTGTTAGTCTGTGCAGAAAACAACAGAACAGTTCGTAATCTTTCCTACTTTTGCCATGTTGTTGGAACTTCACACATGTGAAAACAACAATGGCTGCGGCGCAATGGTTGGACACGTTCAGAACAAGAGGCCGAAATATTATAATAAGAACGGCTGCTTACATCATTAAGAGAGCAATTTCTGGATTAAGTGGAGTCACAAGTTAAAGTCACAAAGCACTAATCCTCAACACTTAAGAAACAGTTGATTCATGAGGAGAGCAAAAACATTTGTTTTCTAAAATCATAATAAAATTAAACCTCAAAATTGCAAAAAAATCAAGGTCGATACCATGACCTGCAAACACCCAAGTACACAAATAATTAGTCAACGCCTTTTTGCACTGGACATGCTGGTTTTGTCCTCATCTCATATATAAACCACCAGCGGTTGACAACTACCTGATAATACATTCGCAAAAAGAAGCCATGTTAACAAGTTTCAGTAAGTAAGCAAAAAGTTATTGGAAAATTGAAATGTTTATCCAAGCTTAAATCACAGTTCCTCAAATATCTTTTATTTCATTTATTCAAGTTAACTGATCAACCCTCAGGTTGTTCCAGACTGGTATAAATGACTTTATACCGCTGAACACAAAGAAATATATTTGTAAGAATGTCAGTAACCAAACAGATCTCCTGCCACAGTGACTCCCATAGGATTTATTTTCTCTACTATGGCAGTAAATGGGGGATAAAATTTGTTTCTTTACTGACATTTTATTAAAATCCTTCCTTTGTGTTCAGCTGAAGCAGACATTTCTTAAGATTTGGAACAACCTGTGGGTGAGTAAATGATGACAGAATGGAACTTGCATTATTTGTGTAAAATGAATAAGCATACTGTTTTGTGTTTTTTTATACAAATTGGTGGGTTCAAGAAATTACAATAGTGCTGAAGAGCATTTGCTTATTCTAAAAAGATATATCCATCCATCCATTTTCTTCCGCTTATCCTGGGCCGAGTCGCGGGGGCAGCAGTCTAAGCAGGGATGCCCAGACTTCCCTCTCCCTAGACACTTCCTCCAGCTCTTCTGGGGGGACACCGAGGCGTTCCCAGGCCAGCCGGGAGACTTAGTCCCCCCAGCTTGTCCTAGGTCTTCCCCGGGGTCTCCTCCCGGTGGGACATGCCCGGAACACCTTCCCGGGAAGACGTCCAGGGGGCATCCGGAAAAGATGCCCGAGCCACCTCAGCTGGCCCCTCTCGATGTGGAGGAGCAGCGGCTCTACACTGAGCTCCTCCCGAGTGACCGAGCTTCTCACCCTATCTCTGAGGGATCGCCCAGCCACCCTGCGGAGAAAGCTCATTTCGGCCGCCTGTATCCGGGATCTTCTCCTTTCGGTCATGACCCACAGCTCATGACCATAGGTGAGAGTGGGAACGTAGATTGACCGGTAAATCGAGAGCTTCGCCTTGCGGCTCAGCTCCTTCTTCACCACCACAGACCGGTACAGCGACCGCATTACTGCAGAAGCTGCACCGATCCATCTGTCAATCTCCCGTTCCATTCTTCCCTCACTCGTGAACAAGACCCCCACATACTTGAACTCCTCCACTTGAGGCAGGGACTCTCCATCTACCTGAAGTGGGCAAGCAACCCTTTTCCGACTGAGAACCATGGCCTCAGATTTGGAGGTGCTGATTCTCATCCCAGCCGCTTCACACTCGGCTGCAAACCGTCCCAGTGCATGCTGAAGGTGCTGGTCTGATGGGGCCAGCACGACGACATCATCCGCAAAGAGCAGAGTTAAAATCGTGTGGTCCCCAAACCCGACGCCCTCCGGCCCCTGGCTGCGCCTAGAAATTCTGTCCATAAAAATTATTAACAGAACCGGTGACTAAGGGCAGCCCTGCCGGAGTCCAACATGCACCGGGAACAAGTCTGACTTATTGCCAGCAATGCGAACCAAGCTCCTGCTGCGGTCGTACAGGGAACGGATAGCCCTTAGCAAAGGGTCCCGAATCCCATACTCCCGGAGCACCCTCCACAAGATGCCATGAGGGACACAGTCGAATGCCTTCTCCAAATCCACAAAACACATATGACACATAAACACATAAAAATATATAGCACCAGTTTTTATTTAATGTCATGTTCTTTCTGTATGAAGTGTATGAGTGAACTGTACATGTTAGTTTCATGTTAGGAAAACTATTTTCAAATGTGGAACCACTGTCCATGACTGAATCATGTTAAACCAAAACACATTTTTTTGTCGGTTGCTAATGCAAGATAATAAGAATTATTTATTTTCTGTTTACTATTGATCTCATACACATTTTGTCTCAAATACTGTATTAATTCTCACAGTTGAGCAGGAAGATGATGTGATATTAAACACTCAATTTTTCTGCATCAGCAGTGTAGATTTCAAAGTAGACTCTTTTTTTTCTGCTTGGTGAATATAATAATAATGTCCCAATACACACAAGTGCCACTGATTTAGTGATTTAGATTTAGTTCAATAGTGGCGATAAATTCAAGTCAAAGAAGTAACACTATTTAGCCACGTTTTCTCTTAAAATAAGGCATCGTAGATTTTACTTTTAACTTAAAAAAATGTGATATCAGATTTCTATCTGCTTTCTTAGTGTGGTCTTTTAATGCCTGAGTCTGCATACCATGCTGCGTACACTGATTTACAACTATTCCAAGCTAAATAAATAATTCCCCTGCATTACCTCTTTTTGAACTGTCAAGTATTTGTTTTTTTAGGAAGTGCTAATATTGGTAATATATTTAGAACAATTAATAAAATCAATAAAATGCAAAGTCCCAGTGTTTCCCAGTGAGTAAGTGGATGTCTGTGGCATCCCTCATTTCAAATGGAGTTAAATTATCAGAAGACCTAAGGAAACAGATGAAAGTAGATAATGGGCTTTATACAGCTCAGTCCATTAGACAGATTTCTATGAATAGTGACACATAATGATCATTTTTATATAAATCTATATCATTTGAACATCTATATAGTATTGCTAATGTCTGACTAAGAAATTCATGTTTGCTGCAATTATGTGTGAACGTGTTTTTTTGTCAGAAATTTGGTGAAATCTATACTGACTAACAAAAACCTTCATATTTCAACATGCAGATTTGCATTCAAACCCTAAATACATTATACTCCTGATCCAGGCTCTTATCTTTTAATAACCGGACTGCATCCAGCTGAGAGGATACAGACCATTTGTGGTGATTTCAGCTTTTTCCCTGAACAGCTGTGATATTTCCAGTACAGCACCATTAGAGAAGTGCAGTAAATGTAAGTGTAGACTTATGAATATATAACCGAAGGATTAACGCTCTTGAGTTGGGCTGGAATCACCTCAGAGACTATCACAGACTATCTCACTTACCATGCGGCACAACTCTTTGTCCAAGCCCTGGTCATCTCAAGGTTGGGCTACTGCAATGCTATCCTTGCTGGTCTTCCTGCAAAGGTTATTAAACCGCTCCAGCTGGTTCAGAACGCAGCAGCACGCCTCGTCTTCCAACAGCCCAAAAGAGATCATGTGACACCCCATTTCATCTCTCTCCACTGGCTACCGGTTGAAGCCTGTATCAGATTCAAGTCACTAATGCTGCCTACAGGACTATCACTGGATCTGCACCGGCTTACTTTCACACCCTCCTGCACTCCTACACCCCATCAAGATCCCTGTGTTCAGCAAACCAGCGGTGTCTTGTATTGCCTTCCCATAAGGACAGTAAATCGCATTCCAGCTCATTCTGCTTCACAACTTCATCCTGGTGGAACATTCTTCCCAACTCTGTCCGGTCAACCACATCTCTCACAACATTTAAAAAACTACTTAAAACCCATCTCTTCTGTGAATTCCTGACGAAAAAAAAGAAGAAGAACCCTTTATCTCAACAGGTAGTGGTCTAGCTTTAGTTGAAACCAGTAAATTTGTATTGGCACCTAATGTATTATGGCTCCTGTATGACATATCGCTTGTTGCTCCCTAAACTCTTTGTAAGTCGCTTTGGATAAAAGCGTCTGCTAAATGTAAAGTAAAATGTAATCATAGCCTGCAGCCAATGTGTGAGGGAGAAGATTTATGATAAAATATTCTCTTATGTACACAGAAGAGATGATGATGTTTACTCTTTAAGCAGCTATTTATGTCATAAGAACATATTGTAGTAGTGATGACCTCAGTGTGGATAGACTAGTTGTATTTCTCTCGTGCAGTATACAGTATATAGATACATACTGTACCTGTGACTCACTGTGAGAGTGCTTTTAGTAGTTCAAGTAGAACACTAACATCTAAAAATGCTTAAGAGACACAACCTTCCGGAAAATGAAACAGCCACTGACTAAACTGGTTTTCTGGCTTAAACTGGTCTACCATCATGCTTTTAGCTGTTCAGTCTGGGAAGTGCACACACAATAAATGCAGACATAATCAGAATTTCTATTAGGTAATAATAAGGCTCGTAATAGCATGCTAGCATTCAGCATATAATTCCACCCTCCCTTTAGAGCTCCCCATTTTAATGCCCCGTGCCATCTACATAAAATATATATTTCGACCACTTTACTTAGTGATTGCTGTCAGGATGTGTAGACACTTTCAACCAGTATAACAAAAATGTTTCTGGAAAGAATCACCTAACCTCCTTTCAAGGCATTTTTAACTTTCTGTGGCATTTTGCTTAAAAGTGATGGAATTCGGACAAAGATTCCAATGTTCAATAATTGCATTTATTAATAGTTAAGCTTTCCTGCAACAGAGCTTACCCACAAAACAACATACACAAGATATATCTTTAATATCTCAAATTAATCCAACTATTTTCAATTAATTCTTAATCAAATGTCCCGGATCAAGATTATTTCAAGTAGGGTCTACAATCTACATTCATTTTACATATCCATACTATTCATGTAGTGTATTTTAACAATTGGCTCATTTTTTATTATATTTTAAGAGGTTTTTAGCATCTTTAAATGCCTGAATGTGCATATCTTGATGCATGCACACATTCATAACTATTCTTGAAGCTAAATAAATACTTCCACAGCATTACTTCTCCACATTTAGTTACATTTAATTCAGGAATAATACTTGTTGTAGCCACCTGTGATTATTTCCAATATTCTTTTTACATGTATTAATTGTCTATTGTTTCTATAACAAACACTTTAAAGAGTACAGAACAGGAGATCATGTAAATGACATGCCATGCAGTGTGTAATGTTGGTGTATTTGAATGCAAGAAGTCAGACGTTTTGCTAGGACTGCCCGCGAAAACTTAATTCTTCTCAACCAAACACTCTTGCTCAAGGGCCTCATTCGTGGTAGACCAATTACATCAGACTAGACAATCTGACCAATCACATCAGACTAGACCATCTGACCAATCACATCAGACTAGACCATTTGACCAATCACACCAGACTAGACCATCTGACCAATCACATCAGACTAGACAATCTGACCAATCACATCAGACTAGACCATCTGACCAATCATATCAGACTAGACCATCTGACCAATCACATCAGACTAGGCAAGTAGAACAAATCATTTGTGAGTCAGTCAAGAAGTTAGGTAAGAATAACTGTTTTTACACCTTATATGTACATAAACTTGTTGTTGGACACTCCATAAACCAAAGTAGGACCTTAAAGATCCCTACACAAGTATACACAGTGTACACAAGTGTACACTGTGTACACAAGAATACTTGCGGAATATAGAGATTGATAATCTTCAAATTGTATTAAAAATATGAAAAAATACTATGCATATTAATATTACTGTTAAATGCAAGTAGTGCAGACATGTGTTGAAAATGATCTGCCGAGCTTTAACAACTTTAAACAGACTTCCAGATAAAAATGTTGTGAGACTTTATATACATGTCATTCTCTTCGTAGACATACTTATGTGATTTGTTAAATGTGTGGATACATATCTGCATTGTGTGCAAACAAAGCTTTTGCTTTTATGGATGCAGAATATTTGATGTCATTCCACATCTCTAGACTTCATCCATGAGTTTTTTCTGAAGTATGCACTGTTAAAGACAAGAAACGAATGTGATTAAGTTGACAAACGACATCAGCTAAGGGGTGGGGCTTCTGCGTATGAAAGCTCTCAATGAGGTGCTGATTCCTTAAATGGAATTGACTCTTGATTCTTAACGCATTGGAAAGAAGAGCACACACTGACCTTGAATGCTGTGAGGTGGAAGTAAACCAAACGAAAACAGTCCTCAAGTTAGCCTCCATCAGTTGCTCAAGAGTATGGAACACAATTACATGAGTAATACCTTTGGTCTCATCAGTCTGATTTCCATGAGTAGCCGTGTGAAGCTCTTCTGAAGAAGAGCTTCACACAGCTCTATTGAATCCAGAATCTATTGGCTGGATTCTTAACAGGGTTCAGATGTCTGTCTTCTCACTCTTTTCCTAGCGAATGTGTGTGTGTTTAGTCTCCTTTCTTGTACATCTGATAAGAACTGGAGATTAAGGTGTCGGATGAAGGAAGATGATTACATCAGGTGATATACAGTAGCTTGAGAGCTTTATCGAGTCACTTCGGGGATATTACTAGATCAGTGACTCACCAAGGCCATCATTAAATATGAAATTACAGTGGGACAGAGGAGCCATGAATCATTTAAACAGAATCATGAAAAGCAGGTGCATTGTGGGTAAATCACAGTGATGCTCTGGTCCGTTTTATTTCATTATTTATTTGATTTTAATCAGGACATGAGAAGGTCTTCTCAGAAGCTCATTCAATTTCCACGACGGCTGATGAAACGCACTCGCATGCTATATATCACGTGTATCCTCACCCGCTGTCTGTTGTTGTTTCTCTGCAGTTCTTCATCCTGTTGCTCCTGCTTCTGTTCCTGGAGATTCTGTTCATCATTCTCTTCTTTGCTTATCAAGATCAGGTAAGTCCAAAATCTGTCCATCTTCAACAAGAGCATCAGAATACAAGTGAATGAAATGTCTCAGTTGTTTTGGGTCCATATACAAGTTTAAAACATGACTGTGAATCCTGAAAAGCATGCAAAGAAGATATTAAAGCAATATTTAACCACAGCCCATCCCAGTAATGAAGGATACATATATAGAATATAGCATTTTCACCGTATTGTTTTGTGTGAAGAGCTTTTGTTAGACTTTGGCTGATGTAAAGTAGCCACATATCTGAGCAGAAACATTGTAAAAAGACTTTGGATTGTATCGTCTGTATCGTCTGTTCAGCACAGCTGCTCTCTTAATGAAACTTTAGAGGAGCCCAAGGTTACGCTTCTCTGGCCTGTGAAAGCAGATTTTTCCTGTAGACTATCTCCTTTGCATTTCTTAATATAGTATGTCTTTAACTAAATGGAGTTTAAGTGAAGACCATCTAGGAAACGATTGGGAGGTTGTCGAGATGTGTTAAGATTTTCACATGATTTCTTTTCTGAAGTGAAAATCTTGAACACAAAATGTCGATTGTTCCTGTAGCTCAACTGGTACAGCATTGCACTAGAACCACAAAAGTCAGGGGTTCAATCTCAGGGAATGCAAATAAAGATAAAAAAAACATGAGTGCACTGTGATCGTCTGCCAAAAGCGTAAATGTAAATGTGCTGTCCTCTGATTGGGGCACTGAATGGAAGGGTCATTTGTTTTACACCGAAGGACACTTTGAGACAGATGGTATTTTGATTGAACTTCTTGTATCAAGGCCAAAGCTTGTCTTGACTGTTATCCAGAAAAACCCATATGGCAGCATGACACCCTTTGGGTCAAAAACACTTTCAAAGGTCATTGCGACAATAATGCAGAAAGAAAGGCAAATGTAAGCCAATTCAGAGGGTACCATCTTCCAAGACTTCGAAAGAAGAGCAATGAATGGCCATCCAGTTCAAAGGCTCCTGCATCCTCACCATGCATACAGTATGAGAACCACTGGTCAACAGCAATCTGTCATATGCTATTAAAGGTCCAGTCAGTAATATCTAGCAGCTAGGCTCGCTCCACCCCTCCCCCTCCCTTTGGAAACACTAGGATGGCTAACAGAACATGGCGAATTGCAGTATATTTAAGAGGGACCCCCGGTGTATGTAGACAGAAATAGCTCCTTCTAAGGCAATAAAAGCATAACGCTTTATTGTGTATGTTCTTTATACACCTCCTAGACATAGCATTTCTATCAATAGATCATCCCAAAAAATTGACCTTTAAAATAAATGACAATTTATGTCATTTTCAATGACAGTTTTTGATGGATCCAGCCTCTGTTTCGGGACACAGTATACAGATGAAAAATCGATCAAAAAAGATAGAAAGTGATCACAAATCAGCAAACAAACAGGTCACATGACAATGAAAACACCGCAAATGTAGAATACGTCCACTGTACCACACGCACTATACAGAACATACTGATGTAATGGCGGAGAAGCGCAGTCTGTACCTCCTGTATTTCTGCCATTAATTATTCATGATTTTATTACTACATTACATCTTGTTATGGAAGAAATAAAGGAGAAGGTTTTTCCGGGTGATGTATAAAGGAGAGGACACGCAGGCAGATAATGTGTTTTTGAAATGCCTCCGTGTTTGGCACGCTGTCCGTCGTGAGAAGTGTTTGGAGCGGTTCTGCACCCTGATGTGATGCTTATTTAATGCACATTCACTTCTCAAAGCACTTCAAACACGTCCTCATGCGTGCAGCAGACCCAGATCCTGTGTTCTCCTGAGGTGAAGCTTTCATTAAACACTACAGATGATTGAGTCTACACTGTATCGCTTCCTATCTCTGAGGATTTGATCAATGTTGGAGATGTGGATGTTTTGTGTTTTTATCTTTGCCTTCTGACTGTTTACAGCTTGTGTCAAAACTATACAATCTGATGATATTTTGGAAAGCATATAGCCATTGATTTCAATATTCAATTCTGTCAATATTTTTGTCTAAATGTAGTGCACCATAAAATGAGGACGAGCCTTATTTACAGTATATCTGTGATCAGTCCTCGTAGATTAACATGTCGTCGTTTATTCATCTCCTGTGGAGCAAAACCTCTATATAACAAAATGAACCAGACAACCAATGTACAAATACAATCTGTTTCATTTAAAGATCGAACAAACTCTAAATATACAACGAACGATGTGATGCTGTTGACACGATAAAGCACAATGTTCATATGTTTTATGTAAATACAGCAGAAAACATATATAATCACACATTACAATACATTCCATGATAAAAACAAACATTTACGTTCAAAAACAATTGTCGTCTAATAAACGTCCCTGTGCTTACAGTAGGAACACTTCATGTCTTTAAAATGCTGAAACCCAAAGACCGAACATGGATATACATGTATGTGCGTTTATAGCATGTATGATACAGTTCTTGGAGTTTGGACTAGATATACAGTACAGCTTCTGTTCTCATGGACATTGTGGATGTTCTTCTGGTACAGAATGCTTCACGTGCTGACTGAGCAGCAGCTGCAGAAAGATGAGGACGCTGGTGGAGTCCATCATACATTATTCATTACATGAAATACTGATTCCATCACAATGCTTAAACACGAAAACTGCTCCTCATTAACACAGGCGCACACACACACACACACACACACACACACAACCAAAACACACGTTCCTCTATGCCAGCAGAAATGACAAGCTCATCTTTGTTCATTCATGAGCTCAGTAACATTTACAGCTCATGTTTTGCATCATTCATAGAAGGCCAGCAAAATGCATTTCCCTGTAACCCTTTATGTAAACTGCTGCATTGAATCATTTGTGGAAGATTGATTTCAAAGTCAATGACGTCTGCTCTTGTTTTCAGAACGTGGCCAGTTATGTGTATGTCATTTATCACTGTACATGCTGCTGTGTTTTAGCATCCCAATTTCATTTCATTACTCAACCTGTCAAGTCTTATCTACTGTATACAGTAGACATCTATGTACAATGAAATGTGATGTTACAGAACAGCCAGAGATTCTGTTATTTTAGCAAAACATAATGGACTGAAACATGTCTGAAGGCATCAAGTCATTACATCTGAGATTCAGGGTACTTAAGACTAAAAGTGTCCAATTAAACCATTTTCTGAATGTGATAAATGTACATTTTCAGTGATCTTTTGAAGAAATCGTTCAGTTTAATATGCTGTTGGTTTGAGAACTCAAAACCCAGTAATCCCAGCATTTCTTGAAATCAGAATGACTCATTTTGAACTCGGCAGATCTCAGAGAGACAAGCATGTGAACACGTAGCATTAATACATCGAGAGATGTGTTGAGAAGCTCAGTCCGTCCACTGGTATTATGACTTATCTCATGTCACACTGGGTGCTGTTTCTGTGTCCCATCTGAGCGCTTAATGTCCATCTGAAGAAGCCTGATATTTCTAACAAACAACTGAAGTGTATTTTTAACATCTCTGAGCTCAGTCTTAGTCGGATCTCAGCTCTTTGGTAACGATTTCAGTTTATGATGCAAAATGTCATTTTATACAATGCATCCCTTAAAATAAAGGTTGAAAGAAGATTTTATTTATAGAAGAACCTTTTTGGATTCTCCAAAAAACCTGTTAGGAATCGACTTGTTTCATAATCCGTAGAAGAACATTTTGCGGTTCTGTGGATGTTTAATTGACCAGATCCAACAAAGGTTCTTCTATGGCATTGGTTTTTATGAGCGTAAGCAAAGATCAGGGAAATAGAGATCCAAAACGGTACTTGACTCACTACGGTAGAGGCACTTTTACTCACTGCGGATATTTGTTTTACTGTCGACACTGCTGAAACAGAATGTTATTAGATGTTTACAGTAGTATACACGTCAGCACAGCTCACCTTCTCAAGATATTACAAATAGCCTACATGGCAGACGAATAAGATTTTGGTCCTTGTGTGCTCTAGATTGATCTGTATGCTCAGAGTGATCTGAAGAAAGGTCTACAGCTATTTGGAACAGAAGGAAACATCGGCCTGACCAACGCCTGGAGTATCGTCCAAACGGATGTAAGTGCTTTTTATTCCATTGTGCAGTTTTGATCCGACCAGTAAACAAGAGCTGCATGACTTATGCTTCAATACATCTGAGGGGAGAATTCTGAGATTTGTTCATCTGCTTTGAAAGATATCTGTTAAGATAACAGTATTCATGTCAAACTTAAGGTTCATTAAGTCCAGCACAAAGGAATAACATGAAGAACGTAACCAGAAAACGAGACGCGTTTGTGGAAGTTCTCTGGTGCTAAATTAATCTGTGTGTGTTTGTGTGTGTGTTGTAGTTTCGCTGCTGTGGAGTGAATAATCACACAGATTGGTTTCATGTGTACAATGCCACTCAAGTGCCGGACTCGTGTTGTCTGGAGTACAGCGATAACTGCGGCCTGGAGAATCCTGGCACCTGGTGGACCGCTGTAAGAAACACAACAGTTTTGCCACAAAAATCTTATTTTTCCATTTAGTAACTTCCTTTAGAAGCTTTTCACATGTTTCCCAGTGGACAAAATAATCATTTTATTGATGATTCTGTTGAAAAGTTTACATAGTGTACGCCTGGCTTTTCATGAGTGTTGCATATGTTTGCAGCTGTTATCAGAGCCAACGACCAGATACGCAGACGCTCGAAAGAAAAGAATTAGCCTGACCTGGATCAGTGGACAGATTAATGTCTCAGTACAAACAAGAGACGAATAAAGAATGATCACAAAAATATATATTATCTAGGCAACATTGTGAAGTATAACACAATAAAGTATAAACAAACGTTCAAACCGTGTGTAAGAATGTATTTTTATAGCTTGTTTAGGACAGTACTAAATGAAAACAAAACAAAATGCATGTTTGATGATCGCTCAAAGCTCCTGAAGACGTTTGAAAAAAATTTAACAGGACAATAAGTCATATCTATGCTTTTGAACCCCACAACTACATAGTTTACTTACATCATTCATTCTAGTTCAAATATATATATAAAATAATACACTGAAGTAATACGGTCATCGATCATATTGCTGCCACAGCGGAACCGCTCAATCTTCATGTGTTTTCTAGCACGTTATTCGAACACTTTTGTAAATGATTTTTGATTTGTTTTAGTGTAAGTGTGGGTTTCAAACATGTTCTAAATGAACTACTGCAGAGAACACAGTGCCACGTGAGTTATTGATTCAGTAGAACACAGGCGGAGCGATGAAATGATTTGACACATGCCGTTGTTGTGTTATTAATAGCCAATACCTTAGTTGACTTCAGAGCCATTGAGAGAGAGAGTTCTGCCAACGGAAGCCCAAAACTATGGAGCGTCACGTGATTCATGGAGCCTTCAGATAGTTCCAGGAAGTTATGTTTTCTCTTTAAATGCTTTTTTCTTTCATTTTTTATTCATTAAATAGCTTTCCTCTTCAAATGGGTTAAAAGTTTACCTCAGTTGGTCTGTTTAGTCACAGCTCCATGCGTTACTAGTAACTTCCAGGAACTATTGAAACTGTGAAAAAACTGTTCCGTTGGAGTCAACGATGAAGACGCGACTCTCTTTCTCAATGGCTCTGGTTGACTTTAGATATCATGATATCTGACTGGACAACAATGGACACACGTCTGACATGATGTTTTTCAGAACTACACAAGTATACAAATGATCTATAAGTGGCAGACATACGTGTCAGTGTCGGGAAGAATTTGTTTTGCTTTACCAATATAAAGCTGCAGTCACTGATGTCCAGTTTTTCCACAGAATGAGGGACAACACCATATATTCTGAATCACATACAACAACATGAAATGTGCATTTGTGTGTTGACAGCCATGCTATGAGCGGGTAAAGGGCTGGCTGCATGAAAATCTGGTGGCTCTGTGGATTTTTGCTCTGTGTTTGGCTCTAACACAGGTATCAACTGTTAATGCACGAAAGATTTGGATTGTTTACACATATTTTTCACATACACATCTCCCTAGTGTAACTATATCATCAAAACACACACACACACACCAACATGTCTCCAGATTATTGAATAAGTGACGTGTGTGTGTTTGTTTTCAGATTCTGGGTCTGGTGTTCTCCATGACCATGTTCTGTCATGCAGTGAAAGTGGACACATTCTATGCATAAAAGCCCGACTGAGACCAGCACTGCCACAACAGGACCAAATCATTTCAGATCCTCAAACAACACGCAACACTGTAAAGGCCAATTCACACCAACATTCTAACATTCTCAATGACATCGATCCAATGTGGGATGCCAACGGGGATTTCACACTGATCCACAAACTCAAATAAACACCATGTTTATAGCAGCAGTATAATGAGTCAATTAAAACAAACTGATCTTTACTGTGAATAAGTACATTTACTTGTACTGTTGTTGTTATCCTTCAGAACTGTCCTCTTCTTGTCATATACTGGCAGTATGTGCAGTGCACTTGATTTGCTGAAGGGTTTATTATTATTATTATTCATGTGTTCATCATGGAGACAGACAGATGAATAACCAATGGTGTTATTTTATACTTGTTGTTTATACTTAATTGTATGAATACATATTACTCATGATATGCATTACATCCATTTAAATTTATTCTGATTGGGCTTGAGTTCACATTCAATTAAGATCACAATTTCGTATTTCTGACTTGTACACTTTCTAAAAATATGACGTTAGTTTTTGAAGAAATTTAGAAAAGATGTTTGAGTACTGATGTGGAAACGAGCACAGCATTAAGAATAAAAAATGTAACGCACGAACAAAGCAACACGTGAGCCTCATGATCTACAGTAGCCCCAAGACAAGGTCACTATGGGCAGCACAGAGAAGTGGAGCTATTATATGGACGTCTTTTCAACCCCCCTTCACACGTAAACACATACTGTCATCATTTATTCACCCTCCATACATTTCTTCGGCTGAAAATAAAAAAAGATATTTTGAAGATTGTTGTCGACTGGCACCTATTTGCTTGCATTGGTTTTGTGACTATAAAATAGAAGGGAGTGGGTCCCGCTGCTGTTCAGAAACCAACTTTCTTCAAAACATCTTCGTTTGTGTTCTGGGGAAGAAAGAAATTCATTCAGGTTTGAAATGACAGGCAGGTGAGTTTAAATGACAGAATTTTCATTTTTGGGTGAACTTTCAATTTAAACTCAATCCAGTGATAAAACCAGAGAAAAGAGTGGAAATAGCAAACTTTACAGTCAATAAAACGTTTGCTTATATAAAGTTGACTGGCAGATGAGAAAAAAACCCTCCTGCTTCAAAAAAAGGTTGGAATGTCATTGCAATCCATTCTAAAATATTTAACAAATGACGCTCGAGCCTCAAACACTTAATTATTTTACAGCTAGCAAAATTTCATCATTTATTTTGTGAAAGTTGCTCACAGTACACTTGCTTTGATATTTTGCGAGGACATTCAGACATCTTATATTGTCCAGATTCTTCCTGGAATCACTGCAAACCCAAGCTGTGGAGATCTGCTGTAGCTGTGTAGATTTGAAGAGAAACATCATGGGGTGGATTCCCGTAGTTCCAGAATAACAATTAACACTGTCATATCATAAATACTGTTAAATAATATATCACAAAATATAATCAGTGTGATGGTGTCTCAAGATTCACACAAATGATTTTTGTTGAATTAAATATCCTTATTTCACTATGGCCTAGTCCTGGCTCAAGCTGATCCTTGTCAGGGAAACCGCCCCACATCATTCTGCTCGAAACACAGAATGACATGTATGAGAGCATATTAACAGAATACATGAGCACAATTTCCTTCAAATATGAAGTTTTTTTGTATTTATGTACAATACCAGGCGATTTCTACAATACCGTACAGATATCCCACAATGCAATGCACTTGACCTTACATTTCCAGTATGATATGTGATACAGAAAATCAACCAAGTTCTTCACCTTTGCGGATTACTACTTTTGGATGACATTGAAAGTATTTTTTCAACATGTAAAATGTTTTAAATGGAAAAAAATATATCCGTTTATGTTACGATAATACGACAATGTAGCGTACTACTGTTTTAAGCAGTGTTGTATAAGGCTATACTACGTTATGAAAAGCAAATAAGCAGAATCCAGTATGTGGAGGTTGTAATATGAACAGTCAGTATGACAGAACTTATTATAAACAGAAATATGTATAGAGCTGTGATGTAATGAATAAAGCTTTTACAACCGTGTGGATGTGTATTCATTATTGCAATTGAAAAACTGTAAGATTAAGGTTTGCAAAGGATAACATTTTCAGTGACAATAATGCGTTCTGATTAAAACACTTACAGAGTCATAACTTTCCTCATCAGACAACTAGATGATCATAAAACTTCTGACTGATTTTATTTGGTCTCAACCTTCCAGCACTAACACACTGTTAAGACAATGAGTTTTATTGAATGAAACTTGACAGAAAACCCTCCGAAAGTTCTATAATATGTCTTCCTTACACAAATATTAAAATGTCACTTATAACGGTTTGTCACTTTCAAACCTTATCCTTCAGCATGCACTGGGACGGTTTGCAGCAGAGTGTGAAGCAGCTGGGATGAGAATCAGCACCTCCAAATCTGAGGCCATGGTTCTCAGTCGGAAAAGGGTGGCTTGCCCACTTCAGGTAGGTTGAGAGTTCCTGCCTTAAGTGGAGAAGTTCAAGTATCTGGGGGTCTTGTTCACGTGTGAGGGAAGGATGGACCGGGAGATTGACAGACGGATCGGTGCAGCTTCTGCAGTAATGCGGTCGCTGTACCGGTCTGTCGTGGTGAAGAAGGAGCTGAGCCACAAGGCGAAGCTCTCGATTAACCGGTCAATCTACGTTCCCACTCTCACCTATGGTCATAAGCTGTGGGTCATGACCGAAAGGACAAGATCCCGGATACAGGCGGCCAAAATGAGCTTTCTCCGCAGGGTGGCTGGGCGATCCCTTAGAGATAGGGTGAGAAGCTCGGTCACTCGGGAGGAGCTCAGAGTAGATCCGCTACTCCTCCACATCGAGAGGGGCCAGCTGAGGTGGCTCGGGCATCTTTTCCGGATGCCCCCTGGACGCCTTCCCGGGAAGGTGTTCCGGGCATGTCCCACCGGGAGGAGACCCCAGGGAAGACCTAGGACACGCTGGAGGGACTATGTCTCCCGGCTGGCCTGGGAACGCCTTGGTGTCCCCCCGGAAGAGCTGGAGGAAGTGTCTAGGGAGAGGGAAGTCTGGGCATCCCTGCTTAGACTGCTGCCCCCGTGACCCGGCCCCGGATACGCGGTAGAAAATGGATGGAATGGATGGGTTTCCCTGTCCGGGAGCATTTAATGACAAATCCCATACACATTTTATAAAACACATCAAGCCAAATGTATTGAAGCAAACTTTATTAAAATAAACGAACAGAGAAACATAATGACAAACGCTTCACTAAAACTACTGAAAATCACAACAGTGCTGACAATGAGGATATTCCCTCGACTCAATATCTTGATGCTCATACAACAAACAACACAAATGTGCTTGGTGTGTGAGCTGTGACGGGAGAATTCATGGAGAAGCGAACGCACACCCATCACATTCTCTGATTTATTTATAGTTATGTACAGATCTGTGACGCTCTGGCAGGTTAGTGGATCCGCGTGAGCTCCTCTACAATCTTAATGACCTCGTCCACCGTAGCTTCCCGCTTCATTCCACTACCGTCATCAATCTGGAACAACAACAAAAATTCACACATATTTCAAATTGAATTTATGAAACCAAAACAACATGTGGGATTTTGGCACTGGGGCGAACATGAAATGCTCCAATGGTTTCAATATGAAGATTCCATTGATGTGCCGTCATTTTAGAAAGCGAAATAAAACGGACGTAATGATGTTACCTGCAGTGTGCTGACCACCTCTTGCATCTTGGCACGACCCAAATCCAGGAAGCTCTCAATAAGATCTCCATCTATGAACCCTGTGGCTTGCTCAGTCTTGCGCTCTGTATGGAATGACCTCCAAGTATCACTGAAGTCAAGGACTCCAACATGGGAAAAAAATTAAATCCACACTTTTGTCAATTTAAGTCTGTAATATTTGTCCGGTCAGACTCTTTAGCAAAGATAATACTGTATATATTAACAAGATGCGCTACTGCCATCTATCGATGGAGGATTGAATCTTTCTGACTTTTTTTGCTGAAGACTAACGATATCTATGGGGTTGAGATTACGTGAGCCGCTTGCCACCCTGTGCGCATTCACAGTAGCTGAAGCAACCTTGAAAAAAGTGAGCAGTTTAGTGCATTTTAAGCTTAGCAAAGCTATGGTTCAGTCCATATCAGGTTCAATCGTTAATTTGAAATATGCCGTTAAATTGTGATTTTTCTCAAAAATGGTATCTCAACCATTCAAGGAGATAGTACTGTTGTTTAGCTATGACGTAAATAACTGCCCAGAGGCATTGCAAACATGGCACAACTTCTTGTAAACGGACTTAAGCTTCAGTAAAAGGATATAAGCTGTGCTCAATCTTGCCAACACTCTTGATGACCTTGTTGAGTCTGTTCTGGAGGTCTAGCAGTAAACTGTACCAGCTCTCTGAAAGTGACGTCACCAAACCTGAAACCACACAAGCACATTCAGTGGCTCATACCAGAGGAGGGTGGGTAAGTAAGTTATCATGAAGTAATTATTTGGGCCCAGCTCAAGTTATTTTTTTTTTTAGATTTATGGTTTTCTACATTGAATCGTTTACCATAATGTAAAGACAAATATAACCTTATCTTAATATGGACGGAATATGGCCATGTAAAATAATGACCTGCGTCAAATCTTGATTTCAAGATTTAATTGGTCCAATTTCTCATGACAAAAACACAAAGCCAATTAAACGCGAGCCAGACCCCAAGTAAACTTCATGACAAGAGTGTTGTTACATGGTTATTTAGAACAAATGAACATGTTGCTGCTTTGCAACTTTAAAAACTATGAGCGAAACACTATTTGAATAAATGAAAAGGTTTACCAATCATTCCGTTAACAGTGCCGAAGAGCACAGAACCCTGGGTAGGAGTAGAGCTCTCGCCCAGGTTCTGTAGAACCAGAGATCCATGTGAAAACACATTGACAAACTCTCCCAGATGAAACAAGCCGACCTCCTGCAGGTGCTGTCTCTCCTCATCTGTAGTTGCCGCACTGGTGGACAGACAATCACAATAGAATCAGATTAGTCCCTCATCTTATATTCAGTAAATCACCTTTAGAAATGACAGAATCAATCTGCTTATGTGAGCATTCATCTCTATTTCATGACATGTCTTGATTACACCTGAATAATTAAACATTCATTATTCTGAGAAAGTGAAGCTTGACATCCAGTAGCAATTTCACAGCGTCCTTATTTCTTAGTTCTTGTCCCACTATCGTACTGACCAAAACTTCAAGCCAAAGCTAAAACATAGAGCCAACAACGGGTATTTTCCTGCTAGAGTCCTATAGAGAAGAGCTGTTCGGAGGCATTTTACAAGTGAAAATGGTATAAAACACTATAGAACATTTTCTGTCTCAAGGATCCACCTTTTTCACAAAGAGCAGAATTACCCAGGGAAGATGCTAAGCATCTATCTTATGGCATTACCAAGTTACCTTGAAAGTTCATAAGCAGACGTAAAAATACTTTGATGTTGTTTTAAAGCGTCTGATTAAGCATCTAATTATTTCAAATTGGTCGCATGAGTTTCAAAGCAGAACTGAAAAAACATTACTACAGTCAGTGAAATAAGTATTTGATCCCCTGCTGATTTTGTAAGTTTACCTGCTTACAAAGAAATTAAGGGCCTATCATTTTTATATTAGGTTAATTTTAACTGATAGAGACAGAATATAATAAAATCAGGGGATTTTTTATATAAAGGTTATAAATTGATTAGCATTTCAGTCAGTGAAATAAGTATTTGATCCCTTACCAACTAGGAAGAATTCTGGCTCCACAGAATGGTTATGTGCCTATATGGACCACAGATCAGTCCTGTCACTGTAAGACAGTACTCCTAAATCAGCTTGTTATGTGTATAAAAGATGACTGCCAACAGAATCTGTATCTCCCATTCAACCTCTCCACCACCATGGTCCAGACCAAATAGGTTTTAAAGGATGTCAGGGACAAGATTGTAGATCTGAACAAACCTTGAAAAGGCTACAGACAGAAGCTTGGTGAGAAGGAGACAACTGTTGGTGTAATTATTTGGAAATAGAAGAAATACACAATAATTATCAAATGGCCTTGTTCTGGAGCGCTCTGTAAGATTTCCCAATGGAGTAAAGAGTAAAGAAAGGTTAAAGATCAGCCCAGAACTACATGGAAGAAGCTTGTTCATGACTTCAAGACAGTTGGAACCACAGTAAGCAAGCAAACCATTGGTAACACGCTATGATACAATAGATTGAAATCCTGAAGCACCCGCAAGGTCCTCCTGCCCAAGAAGGCCGGTCTGGCTTATCTGAAGTTTGACAATGAACATTAAAATCATTCAGAAAAAGCTTTGGAGAAAGTGCTGTGGTCAAACAGAAAGAAAATTGACTCTCCGTTTTTGGAGGGAGAGAAAAGCTGACTATGACCCCAAGAACACCATCCCTACAGGGAAGAACAGTGTTGAAACATTCTGCTTCAGGGCTTTTTATCTCTGCTGTGGGCACAGGATGACTTCACCGCATTGAGGGGCTGAGGGACGGGCCAGTGTACCGCAAAGTCTTGAATGAGAACCTTCTCCCCTTAACTAGATTACTGAAGATGACTTGTGGATGTGCCTTTCACATGACAAAGACCCAAAACATATCGCCAAGACAACCAAAGAGTGGCTTAAGGAGAAGCATATTAAATGCCCTAGCCAGTCTCTAGTTCTATAGAACATCTGTGAAGGAGGATAAAACTCCCAATCTGCTGAGTAACAGCCAAGAAACCTTAAAGATTAACAGAGGAGAGGACGAAATGTATCCAGACACATGTGCAAACCTGGTGAGCAACTATCAGAAATGTCTTACCTCTGTGCTTGCCAACAAGGGGTTCACCACCAAGTACAAAGTAATTTTTTTCTCGGGGATCAAATACTTTTTTCACTGACTGAAATGCAAATCAATTTATAACCTTTATATAACATTTTCCCCCTGATTTTTTAATACATTATGTCTCTATCCGTTCAAATAAACCCACCATACAAAGCAATGAAGGGTCTATAATTTTTAAGCAGGCAAACTTATAAAATCAGCAGGGGATCCAATGCTTACTTCCCTCACTGTATGCGTAAATAATGAAGAGCTTTGAAGTTATAAAAGCAATGAACCAAACGGTTACATAGGTGTGTAAACTAATTGTCTAATGTTAACACTATCAACAGATCACACTTCAGATTTTCACAAGTCAGATTGTTACGTGTTCTTTAAAAACACCATTCAATACTGAGGAGAGCTGAATGCTTTGTGGCGGGTTTGGCAGGTCTTGCAGCTGCTGTGTTGATAAAGGTTTTTTATAGAACTACACAGCTAACGTTGCTAAACATATAAACCCGTCTTAAAGGAGCCTGAATGTAACTCAACCACTGATCTAAATAAATGACTGGATTGCGCTAAACTAGGGATTCACCAAAATTTTAATTCTTGGCCGAAGCCGATTAAAAAATAAACTCTTGCTTTTGTATTTCTTCTCCCTTCTTGAATAGCCTATATTAGGCCTATAACTGACTGCTGAAAGAATGTAGTGCAAGTTATTCTGTACTCCTACTAGGGATGCACTGAAATGAAAATTCCTGGCTGAGGCTGAATAAAAATAAAACAGTTGGCCGAAGGCTAAATACCGAATATGGCTTTTTGCATTTCTTCTATTTATATGGGAAATTTTACGACTATGGCACAAACTAAAAGATGAAAATGTGCTTTTTATATTTTGTCTTGCTTTTCAATATAATACAATATAACTTATAATAAAATTGATCAAAACAAGTAGGCTAAATTCAAATAAAAAATGTAGCCCTTTCCCTTCTTGAATAGACTATATTGGGGGTATAACTGACTGCTGAAAAAATGTACTGTACTCTGTGAGCCTACAATAAAACACTTCATTAAAACATGTCATTTAACATTATAAACTAAAATATGAATAAACGAAAACTGTTGGATTATTATAGGCTACATTGCAAAATGATTTAAAGAAAAAAAAAAACGTCCATGCAAGGCAAGCAATTCTGTCTGACAAACATTTCAGTTCACGTCTGTCCTCCAAACTCCGCCCATGAAAGCTGACGTTCTTTCAGATGGTGCACTTTGACAAGTTAAGTACACGGAACTGAGTGCACGCGACTACTATATGATGTCACAAGATGTCACGAGCGGCAGGGCTTACTGTCAGACCACCCGCTCCAGTCTGAAGTACACAAGTTACATACCGGTAAACTGACTTGTGTATACATTTGGGAGTTTTAGTCAAATCATACCACCAACTGATGTAGATTTGTGGGGGTGTGGTAACACGAGGTGTTTCAGGCAGGTCTGGATGAGCATTCGCTTTTAGATTGAATGCATCTTTTGTTCACACACCTTCATTTCTTCAATTGTACGTTTCTAATACATGCATGAGCAACTTATAACACACCAAAGACACAGAAAAACATCTATTCATGCCATATGACCCCTTTAAATGTAAACTCATGCGTGATTAAAAACAAGATAGCATTTATGTAGCAACAACACATAAGAAATCGACGTTACCTGTCTTTTTGGCAGACAAACAAGTTGAATGCATTCTCTGCTCCAAGGAAGTTGTCATCATCCAAGATTTCAACAGCACTCATCCAATTTGGATTAAAGTCACGTGCAATCTGATGAAATGAAGATAGCGCGAACTTAGAAATGAAGAACTCATAGCCATTAATAACATTGACTGCAGGAATACTGACCTCCTCAAAGCTTCCCTCCATGGGTTTATAGGCCAGCAGCAGCACGGAGCGCATCAGGTCGCCCACCAGTATGAAATCTCCTTTAGTCTTCAGATACAGGGCCATGATGTTATTATAGTGATTACACTCAGTGCGCAGTTCCTTCTCTGCTGTCCACTCGTACAGACGCACCTGTGCACACACACAAACAGAGAGTCAGTATAGGACATGGACTTTAGGAACAGCTGAAGCGTTACATCACAGCACCAGTAAACTGACCGTGCTGTTGATGCTGGCCAGCAGTTTGCCATTAAACTCCACCATTGAGTAAACGGCTCCTTTCACCTCCTTCTCCGCAACTGTTTGCAGTTTACCTGGAAATACACAACAAAACCACCTGAATTAACTTTTATTTAGGATTGTAATAAACACACTTAATGTAAACATCTAAATTCGATCTAATTCAAGGTTGGACTACTGCAATGCTCTCCTTGCTGGTCTTCCTGCAAAGGCTATCAAACCGTTCCAACTACTTAAAACCCATCTCTTCTGTGAATACCTGACAAAAAAAAGAACCCTTTCTCTCAACAGGTAGTGGTCTAGCTTTAGATCTCAATACAAAGTTACTGGGTTCAACTAATGTATTATGGCTCCTGTATGACATATCGCTTGTTGCTCCCTAAACTCTTTGTAAGTCGCTTTGGATAAAAGCGTCTGCTAAATGTAAATCTAATAATAAAACGCCTTTTAAATTAACACAGAGCACATCCCTACCGCAGTTGTATTATATTATATATTCATAGTGGTTATTGTTGTATGGAGTTGTTCAGATAAAGCATCTGCCGTTCACAGTGAACACACGCAGGGGCGCACAAAAACTGTTTTGTTTACTTAGCAGCTAACTATCGAACTAGCTTTCTTCAGAAGCACATAGCGATGTGGCCAGTACTCCCTTTCCCTAACTGTTGAGATATAAAAACATGAACACAGTTTATCTAAAAATGGGCAAACTGTTAGCCAGACAGGCTGTGTGAAAGCAAAAAAAAATCACTTCTCTTTAAGGTGTCGCAGTTATAAACTGCATCTGAACCCTTTTCCATAAAGCCTAAAAAAAGAAGATGCCAGCAAGTGCCAGCTTTATATATTAAATATATTTGATCTTTTCCGCTCAAATTTGCTTCCAGTACATTTTTATTAATTCATATATGGACAAACAATATATCAAATCAAAGAACAGGGTCTCTGCTTTTAAACAAAACAAACAAACAAAACGTTCTTCTATCTTCATTGGTTCTATTTTACCACCTGTTAAATGTGGGTAGATTTCGTCAACATGGCATCATTTTATTTAAACTTCGCACATGTCAGATTCAGAGCAAAGAATAAAAAAATGATCAAATATTTACAGTTTCTAGATTCAGAGATACTGTGGTCTTTCAGAAAATGTGTAGCAGCGCCACCTGCTGTACAACAATGAAAACACAGATTGCTGGCCATGTTTGGGAGAGAACCGATAACTCATAAAGTTCTGCGTTTGGCTGAGAAAGAGCTTAAAGCTGCAACTCAAATATTACGCAATGACATCACAAATATGTTTTAAGGAGTAGTACTAACTATCTTGACGTTGTACTTCTGTGCTTGACTCACTTCGCCAGGGTTCATTCAGAAAAGTTTTTTTCAAACATTGATTCACATTTCCTAATAAGGGTTCGTAGTCTCTCATTGGACAATTCTCCCCTTAAAGCACGCCCAGGTGTCATCCAGCCAGCGTGAGATATAGCACGCTCATCAATGTCGCTTCAATCGGCTGATGGAAGTTTAGCTGTGTGTGTTTGCTCACTGGATTTCAGTGATGAGTGTTATATAAACAGTGGATATAACGCTGGATTTGGAGATGATTTGAAATAGATGGAGCGGTCCCAGAGATAAAAGATGTTGGACATGAACCGCACACAGTAAGTAAAACTAAGCCATATGTCTGTTTTGTTTGCAATCGGCGTGTACGTAAACAACACAAACTTATAGTGAATAAATGCAATGATTTGTTGTGTGCTCGTGGTGTAGTTCCGCCCCCCCGCACTCCTCCAGGTGCTTGTCTTTTTCCATTAAATTTATAAATCTGATCAAACTAAATAAGCTTCAAAGGTATGAAGTATGCTATAATACTGTATAGGCACTCAAGATTAATATGAGATTGGCAGAAACTGCGTGTTGCCTCATCTTTAACGACATGTTCGAAAACATCAGTTCTTGTGTTTAAAGGAAAATGTTATCGCACTTCACCTGACATTATTTCAACTTCTGCTCTAGCACTCTTACCGTCTGTATAGTGAAAGACGATGATGCGGCCCTGTTTAGGCTCCGCCTCCTCTGGATACACCATTGCTGTGCCAACTATGAAATAAACAGCAGGATCTCTCCCCAGCTTACAGGAGACCATGCTCAGAGCGTATTCATTCTGTAGGAACTGATGCCCATGCAGCACTGCAGGAAAAGAAAACACTTCACCATTAACAATACAGAGAGAGACGTATCATAAGCAAAATAATGCATGTGACTCTGTGTGTGTGCGTGCATTATAAAGCCAACAAATACCCTCAAATGTGTGCTGATCAACCACCAGTAAACTGTGAACCTCCACTTCCTCTCCAAAAGACGTTTCATGAGGAGCAGTGCTGCTTGGAAACAGTTTACTGGAGCTCATGCTGCTGGACAATGCCTGAACACACAAACAGGGCTCTTCAAATACTAAACACACAAACACATACTGCTCTTCAAATGAAGATCACAATTTATGTTTAAACACATACACGCAATTTTTGTTTCAAGTATTTCAGGAATTCATTATTTTACCTAACGGACACATGCCTGATCTCTAAAGCTGCTCCTATAAGTGTGAAATGTTGTTTTGTTGTAAACACACACCTGTGTACTAGCGCTGGGCCGCATGGCTGCTGTGGTTCCACTGGCGTCCTGCATTTCTACTCTGCTGGACAAAACTCCAAAACATTGAGACACCTCCTGATAACAGATCCGCCTGCAAAACATCACAACCAACAGATACATCTCAGAACCTCCAGCAGATCCGTTTCACTTTGGCTCAGCAGCAGATATCTAACACACACACACACACACACACACACACACACACACACACTGACTTGGGTGACTCGTAGAGAGGAACAGTTCGGATGTGGAGTTTCTGGATCTCATCAATGGTGCCGATGGTCAGAGTGCTGTTATTGGCCAGAGCCAAACTGCAAGAAAAACAGTGACACCAAAGCTCTTATCTGGCCAGTGCATCTTTAGAGCCCACTCATAGTATGAAAATGCATTTCTGATACCTGTCAGGGTAGCCCTCAGAGTTGAGCGGGCACATGTAGTTCACCTCCTTTAGATTGACATTAGAAAAGACCAACTTGTGGTTACTGGAGTAGATGACGGTGGGTCTGTCTGAACAGGCAAACACATTGGATGTGGAGAGAGAGCGAAACGTGCGCAGAACCGTTGGCTGTGTGCCGAGAGTCACTTTCTTCCGTTCACTTAGAACACCTAGACAGAACACGCATGACATCTCAGATCATGACCGATAAAACAACACTATTTAAGGACCTCAATCATTTTAAAAGGAAACTATTACGTCAACACCCACAGACAAGAACCAGCTTAACAAAACAAAACAAACAATGTCTGGGTTTACTGAGAAAGTTAGTTTAGGTCTTTTTTATGTCAACGTTTGACACATCTTTTGTCATGGGGTCAAAAGAAGTTAAATGTGATGCTTGTCGGATGTCTATATGTGTGCGTTTCAGTAACCTGTCTGAATGTCCAATCCAAAGTAAAAGAGTGCCCCGTCTCCCAGAGCGCACAGCAGGTAATGACTGCCCTCAAATGTGGTCATGAGGATAGAGCGAGGTATGATCTCTACAAAACACACAATCACCAGTCAGAGACCCACACAGTAAAGAACAAATATACACTATACAGACACTATATTTCGCTCAGAAACAAAGCTTCATATGGAACCATTAAAAATACATGACATGAACATACAAACATATAAAGCCAAGCTAACAGAACCGAAACTAAATATAAAAGAATAAAAATGCAGACTTTTCTCTTTAATGCTTAAAGCAATGGAACACAAGAACACATTTACCTCCACCCAACATCTCTTTATGCAGCGGGCTGAAGCAGGGTAACTTGAGCAGACGTGCCGAGATGTCCGTCCAAAGGCCCACAGCACAAATGTGGGACTCTCCTCCGCTGTCACCCAGAGGAGTGATGTCCAAACACGCCACCTCATGCTCCATCTCTGTAGAGCTGCACCACACAGAACTTATTACAAACTCTCCATGACTTAAAGACAGAGATCCACTCAACCATCAGACCATTCACTTTTAATTTAAAGGTCCAGTGAACCAAGTTTTGCGTCATCTAGTGGTGAGGGTGTGAATTGCAACTAACGTCTCTCTCCATCCAAACCTTTCAAAGCACTACACCAGCTGACAAAAGACTAAGATGTTGTCATGCAAAATTCACATCATATAAATCTCATACTTTGAGCTTAAAGGGAGGATTTAGCCCGCTCACACATCAACCGACGAGCGATCGGAAGACCGGCTTAACGCCAAGATTGGCTACGCTGTGGGACTGCAGTTTGTTACTCTAGCGATAGTGAGAGAAGTCAATGTGACGAATGTTATATAAACGCTGGATTTAGAGATGGTTTGAAACTGATAGATGTAGCAGTCGCTGTGTCGGACATGAACTGCACGCGGTAAATGAAACGAAGTCATGTGTCTGCGTTTTGTTGTCAAATGTAACCAAAATGAACTTATAGTAATCAAAACAGTTATGCAGGGATAATGCGATGATGTATTGTGTGCTCGTGATTTAGGTCCTCCCTCCGCACACCCCCAGGATGTCGTCTGTTTTCGGAAAAAATGGTACAGCTGTATGTATCTTTTAGGAATGTCATCCATACTAAATTCTCTTCTCGAAGATAAAAATTATGCAATACTACTCTTTAGGTACTCAAGATTAATATGAGATAAAACTGGTACTTTAAGTATAAGTGTTAAAGATTTGTTTGGATGACAGAGATGGGCTGATGTGTTTGTGTGTGTTAGTACCTGATCTGTTTGAGTTCTCCTGTTAGTATCTGAAGATAATAGAGGACCCGGCCCACGGCCAGCACCACCTGTGTGCTGTTACAGGACGCCACGCTGATGTTCCTGCCCTGAGGCTCTTTCCACTCGCTCACCAGAGCCTTCGTGTCCTGAGTGACCAGCCGCACAGACACCGACGTGATCTGCACACAAGGATGTGTGAACACAGCTATCCCAACCATACCTTCCTAACGTACAGGACAGATGTGTGCAGCTGCACCTGTATGAGCTGCTGGTGTGCTACATTCCCACAGAAGAACGTCTGCTGATTATCCACAAACCCTGGAAGTTCAGTCTCCTCCACCTCCTCTCCACTCAACATCAGCACTCTGGATACACACACACATTAGCTGTAGAGTATACAGAGGACGGGAAAGCGTACGGCATTGTTGCAGACGCATACAGAAAACAATGATCGATCAATAAAAACATATTTTTATTTGACTGGAATTATTAGGAAGTAAAATGTAAAAACGAAGGTTGTGTAGGACATATCAGTGAAGCTTAAGAAAACCTATCACCTATACAAAACTACCAACTGAATGAAATAAGCGCTCATGGAACACCCTTCCTCACCTGGTCTGACCCACAAAAGACAGGACGAGCATGTCATCAGTGTCTCTGCCTGACTCTGAGCGAAGAGGCCACAGTCCTGAGAAAGACAAACACACACACACACACACAACATCAGCTTCAATAAACTGACGCACAAACACAAATATCTCACAAAACATGTCCATGTTACATCAGAAATTTTGTGTAATGATATTTTTCGACAGTTTCAGGTCGATTCTTTTATACACCGTCAGGAGCCACAGGGATTTGATTTATTTTATTTGTCTGCAAGTAGTTTGGCATTCTTCAAGACATGCCACCTCAGGAATCTACGCCCTTTTATTTAAAGGGGGCGGAACTGCAGTGAAATATCTGTGATTTGTTGGCAATTGGTGCATAAGAACATATAATGTAAACGACATGAACGTATAGTCAATCAAAAGCTGGTGGTGGAAGCTATGACCACCACACGCCTCCAGGAGCTCCTGTGTTTTCAGATGGAAGCTGTCTTTTATACATGTGTTCAAACAAAATACTCTTCTTCAGAGATATGAAGAACACAATACTACTCTATAGGTCCTCCAGATTAATATGAGAAACTGTGTGTATTATGTCTGCTTTAACAAACAATGTCATCAGACCCGAGGGTGAGTAAATGAACAGCACATTTTCATTACGTGGTGAAGTGATGCTTTAAACAAGTCATCGTCATGATCAAAGGTGGATAAAGAGACCTTTGATTCCAGGCAGGTCGATGCTGGCGTGCTCATGGATTCCTATGCCGTTGCGAATAATCCTCAGCGAGCCTTCCTTAAACGCTCCGGAGCAGGTCACCAACTAGAGCAAAACACAGAAAGCAATATCTGTGAGAAAGCATGCCTACATTAGCTGTAGTGTTCCGAGAGATGGGATTTCCAAGGAACACACGCTAATAACAAAATCTAGGCAAGTTTGAATGTGTTTTGGATAGCAGAAGGGCTGGGACCATATATTGTACGATTAGTGCTCGGTATCTCAATGAATTACTGTTAATTGCCGCCACATGCGAAAGCCAGAGGGCCAAATATGAGCCACAGAAGAAGTACCATGTAAACAGAACGTTCCAGGAAATGCCAATGGCATATTCTATCGCTGTTATTCAAACCATTTCAGGCATTTTCATTATAATGCAGTATATTTATAATGATGATATTTGACAAGTGTTGCTTTTTCAAACGCAAGTTATAAACGACTCAATCTTGTAGTGATTTCCTCTTACTTAAAAACAAATGCTTAGTTGGTGGTTAATTCATATTTAAACGAAAACACAACAATAAAACAAACTCACTTAAATTAAACAAAGATATGAAACTTTTATTACGAAACATTTTCTTGTACTTATGCATCCTCAGTCAGCCTGATGCTGACCATGACTTTAATTTGGCTCAGCTAGTGTTTTATGGAGCAGATGCACCTCCATTCATAAGTCTAGTGCAGGCTGTGTAACTGAACTACATTTCTGGTTTAGCCACCCACCGTCTAAGACCGATAACAGTCATTTTTATTTAACTAATCAGAGAAAGAGTTTTGGATGGAAGATAGTGCTCGTAAAATAATAGATGCTCAAAAATTTTCTATGTTGTTTTAAAAGTAAGTGAGTAATCGTGTTAAATAATCAGGATATCAATATTGGCCAAAATAATCGTGTTTATAATTTCTGTCATAATCGAGCAGCCCTATTAGGTTTAATGAATGTTGCTGCATTCAGGCTTTTTTATTTAAGATGTTAAGCACTGAGATGTTCCCAAGTGTTAAATAAGAGGCTGTTATATGAAGAATTATAAAACCGTCAGTTCTGGTCCTTGATTCTGATTGTCTGAGCGGACTTATAAATAGTTATATAAAATAGCTGATATATAACCGCTGACCGCACCACATAGCCTAAATTTAATTTAATTTAATTTATTTTATGACACCTTGCTAAGCATATGGACTTACCGTTTTATAATAGCAATAAGATCTGCAAAGACCCAGAAAGATAAAAAACTTGCTTCGCGCCGAGCCACAACGCCCTTAGCTGTTATAAAATGTACCGTAACCCACTACTTCCTGATGCTTATTGCTTTAATGTACCTTACACAATTTCTTTATGGAGTAAAATGTGTCAGTTCACAAAGAATGTTGCACTTAACCTTTTTAATAGGCATTTTGTTTTCACAGAGTCACAGATATCGTGATGTATCGTTAAAGGATTGTCAAGAAATATATTGATTTCTTTTGTTATTGTGAGCCATGTATCACGTATTGAATCGTACCGTGAGGTACCCTGTGATTCACACATCTACTTGACATGCACATTTTGTGTTGGTTCAGTTTAATCCAGAGCTGTCATTTGATTTGGTGTACTCACAGTAACGGACTCGATTTAGCACCAATCAAGCACAAAGCTTTTCTGTAGACTCATTTTAAATGATAAAAAAACATATCTGCTGTCATCTGCAGTTAAATGTATTTTACAGAGACAGGTAGCATTTTCAACCGCTGGGGATATTATTTAGAGGAAAAGTATAATAAAAGCTCAGTTCAAGTCTTTTTCTACTGAATCAGTTCAAATGTAATTCAATTCTATTTAATAGATCTGTTAACCAAACAAGTTATCCTAATTACATTTGAACTGTAAACCTTCAAGAAAAGATCAGAAGTAAACATTTTGATTGTATGTGTAATGTGTTTGGTGTTCATAAGCTTAGTCCTTTAAAACCCATTTAACACTAGTTTGTAGATTTTTCAGCTCAGTCCATGAGAGCGATGGATTGTTAGGCTGCAGATCCTCACCTGGCCTTGTCCTTGTCTTTCAAGGTCCACCACGCACATGTCCACTATGGGTCCCAGGTTAGTGAAGGTCTCCATGACAGCCACATAGGAACCTTGGTCGTTACTGTCCACACTCAGCTGAGGAAATTCAGTGTAAGATTCTTTATACAGCAACATGCTTTCAAAGCTGCCTCACAGAAAAACAACTCAAATCTCAAGATGACCTACCTTAACTAACTGAGAATCTCCAAGCCTCGAACCCACAAACACCACACCATTATCCAAGTATGTCAGACACTCAGCGATAGAGGTCTACAAAACACACACACAGACAGATAAACTGGTCATTTCACCCTTCACAAAGCAACTGATATATAGTAGGGATGCACCGCTAAAAATTTTTAGAGACCGAGTACGAGTACCGATATTTGATCTGGTACTCGCCTTTACCGATACCTATAACCTATGCCTGTATAATGTACAATTATTTTGATAAACCAGTATCTTAATGGTACTCTTTTTCCTTTCATTTTTAGGTCTATTTAAATTTAAGTACTATTTTTAATTTAAGTTAAAAAATAATTATGATAAGTAGCACATTTTCTTAAGTTTACAGAGAATATTGAAAATCAAGAGGGGTGGTGTAGTAAAATGTGAGTGTATTGTGTGATAGTGTGATAAAAACGATTATAAGTATTAATGCCTCACACACATTTAAATTTAGCTTAAAGATCCACAATATCACCTATATTAAATCTGCAGAGTTATTTGCACTTGTATTGAGTCATAATTGTTTCATTCATCTTCTTGGAAATCCAACTTAAAAATATTTAGATTTAATTTTTATTTAAGATTTATCTTAAAATATTTTCCTTATATACTGTGCCATCATCAAATGTCAAAATCTGGAAACTAAGACATTAAGCGCTAATACAATCATTTCTATTTATGTCCTCGTTATCAGTCCTAATTCTGTTCATAACAAAACCGGAATGAAGAAACATTCGTCTTTTACAATTATGTCTTCAAATTTGACACCGCTAATGAATGATGTGATTTAAATGCGGACTATGCGGTGTTAATGATCAATTAATGATGTTAACATTTAAATGCAGCAGAGACCTTCTCTGGCTTTAATCTATTTATAATAATAACAATTATTAATAATTATGACAATTATTAATTTGTTACTCTCAGTGAATCTCATGTGTGGACATTTGTGATTTCGTTACGGCGATAAAGAATGGGATCCAGTGTTTTCGGCAGTTTTACATCATTTTTTGTTATATTTTTATGGCACCTGATAGCGGTTGGACCCAGAAATGGCGTACATCCATTATATATTAATGGATATTATATATCCATTATTATTACAAAATATATTAATTTCATAGCCCTTCTATTTCACATGACCAGCACTTGACGTTGCAACACCTTCACATCTTAAAACTTTTGCCTATTGTTATTAGTTTTACCTGCTGATGTAATTATTGTTGTTTATGACGTTGTTAAAGGTAAAAAGGTTTGGTATATTAGTCAGCCAAAAAAAAACACAAAAGAAATTGTTGTCAGATAACTTACAAAAAAAAACCTATTTTGGTCTGAAAGTGTTTTTTCTAAAATATATATATTTTTGCACTCATTATAAACAAATAAAGCAAAAAATGTAAAAAAACAGAGTCTTAAAATGGGTTCTTTACCATGCTCGGCTGGCTCAAAAGGGTCACACCCAACTGTTGGGTAATAAATGAACCTATGCTGGGTTGTTTGCTCCACCAAAGGCAGGATGAGGTTGAGTTTCTTTTTGACCCAATCATGGATTTAAAATGACCCAGCATTTTTAAGAATTTAACAACACCTAGAATAACAGAACCCTGTCTTCTCTCAATATTTGTGAGGTCATTTTATATATATAATTTGGCATTCATAATCACTCCCACAGCTGTTCGCACACACACCTCTCCTAAAAGCTCGACTCGCAGGTCTTTAAGCACTACAGCTCCATCCATCAACTCTTCTTTCTCCAACAGCAGCATGAAGAGTCTGCCCTCCATATCTCCCAGCAGGTACCGCGAGCCATTGGGATCCACACGGTTATGACAAACAATGGTGCTTTGCTATAATGTAAACATAAAGCATACATTACAAATTGGAGAAATGACAGTTGAAAAGGCAAAGTGTGTCATTTAACTCTTACCTTAATAGTAGGTGGAGCGATGGCTAAGTATTTGTCTCCATTATGATAAGTGATTGACTCCTGTCCAATAATTATAGCACCACCAAACGGCTCAGGGACTGCATGTATGTACACATAAAACCACAGTTTCAGTTTACAAGTCCTGGGCGCTATTTATTCAATTGATTATTTTCAACATGTCATATTGTAACATTTAACGTTTATGTTTCATTTATATCCATTTTTTATTTTACACACATGAATTAATTGGGTCGTTTTTAGGGGTGTGATAAGATCTCGTGGAACACAATATGCTAACGTAGTTGTCATGATGGGGCGACCATTTTAGTCGAGTATGCTCCGTAAATTTAACCTGTGTGACCTAAAAATATATTTGGGAGCATTTGTGTGAGTGCATATTTTGTTGTGGTGCGACCCGTTTTCAATACTGTTCAGAACAAGCTAATAACTGCACAAAGTATGTGCGTATCGTGACCCAGCATTTTGACTTTTTGTCGCATCTATAATGCATGTATATTTCCCTCATCTTAAACAGAGAAAATGTGTTTAGATGCAGAACGGAGCCTACAAACCCTCCAGCACCACCACATATATTGTGACAAGTAAAACGTTTGGCCAGGTTGGTGCAGTTACCTCACCTGGAATGACCATTGATGCTTCCGCTTCCACATTTTCCTGTTTCCAGGGCCCTTTGTTAAATTCTTTCTCCCTGAGAGAGACCTCGTACGTCTTCACATGCCTGCCCTGAGGATCCTACACAAAATAAGGAAAGAAAGAGCACATGAATACAGAAAACATAGCCGTGTTGACCTGCACAGTGTTAAGGTTTCTACCTGGTATATAAAGCAGACTGTGGGCGCCTGACAGCCGTACAGGAACTGTACATCTATGACCTGTAGCTCCTCCAGCCGGATGTTGAATGCTTTCAGCTCACGGTTGTCACGATCCAGTGGGATGACCTTAAATAGGCCGTCATAGAGCCGCAAGCCGATCATCCGACATTCTGGATCCACTATACCAATGATCCCGGTCTCTGATGGACGCCCAATCCGGTCCTGTCAAAAATGCTCTTTAGTTGACGTTTTTTTTTCCTTTTTACAAATTTAAAAAACATGTCTCCAGCAGTACCTGAACATTGCCATGAGCGCGGGTGATGATATCGATACTATCTCCATTCTGCTTGTACTCCAGGATGCAGGCGTTGTATTTGGCAGTCAAAATGAACAAAAGATCTTTACTCTCGCCCTTCAGAAAAACAACAGAATCACAGCATTAGACAGGAGACACTACAGGTGCAGATTGGGGTGAAAGGTCTGGTAGTCTGTGGAATGGGCAAACAGCATAAATAGTCTCACTTTGAGTACACTGGTATTACATAAGAAATATGCTGTGGAGTTAAAATAAAAGAACAGATGGCACGACTTTGTATAATCAAGTGTTAACTTCCACAAATGTGGGCACAATTATTGATGACGAAATTAACATTTCAGGATCATGTGAAAGATATACATAAGGTGAGATCACTTTTGGGCCTACTTTGAAAAATGATAAAATTTACAGCAAGCCTGAGCATTGATCAATGATTGAAAGCATTCTGCCAACATTGTCTCTTATTATGACTAATAATCTGTTAAACTAAAAAATATGTTAACACAGGTGATTCATGGAGCAAATGTCATAACCGGCAAGAAAGAGAAGGGACATGAAAATGAAATAAAACTGTCAAAAAAATGTCAGACAGTTGCAATGTACTCAGACCCACCGTCTCCATTTTGAACCCCTCACTTCAAGGTGTGGTCTCTGTGGAAACTCAATCTAATGTTTAAATGTGGGACATATATTTGATTTGTGAATGCATTTCAATTCTACTGGGGTTTGCAAGTAAAGGTTGTGATGAAAACTTGAGTGGCTGAATAATGTAAATGACTGGATTTGAACTCATTGGTCTTGTCCCATCAGCTGGTTTACCCAGCATCAGTCCTACAGGTAAATGTGTCTCTCACACACACACACACACACACACACCTTTGGTCTGAAGAGCTCCATGACTGCGATCTTGCCGTACATGCCGACCTCCTTGACAGGCCGCAGACCCTCAGCGGTGACCACATAGATCTCCAGACGTGTGTTCTTCGCTATCAACAGGTTCAGATCCTCAGCTGATGTGAAGTGACCTGCGGATGAAGCATCACACACGTGACTGAGCTCAATGTGTAAAATAAACACGGTTTATTCATTGTAAACATTGAAGTGGTAATCATGGTAGATTGGTTAACATTTATATTCACAGTGTTACTTCACCTGTCATGTTTATGCTACGGTTACTGTATTAAGACACTAGTAAACGTGTTACTGTGCAACTGACTCATGTCATAATATTAAGAAGTAATGAATGCAATATTAAATACATCTTTGAACACGTAAGCGTATAACGTTACGGAGTTTTGTCACCCGTTCGTCTGAGCTCCACAGTCACATACGCTAAACTATTTAAGATGTCCGTGTCAATTCATGAGAGCTTACTTAGAAGTGTCTGTCTTCGTGCAATTTTGTGTATTTTCTGACTTTACAACAACGTCGTCCCTGACTACATTACATACATGATGTTGCAAAAACAAAACATAATTTAACAGCAGCTGTATTGAACCGAAGTTTGTGTTTACTGCAGCAATGAGGCCTGACGCGCTCGAGCGCGGGAGATAAACACGCGCGCACTCACCCGTGATACACGCGTTCACAGCCGTGGGCTTTTGCGCCGTCACCACGTAGTTGTAGGACATGGCGTTCAATTATAACACACGAACAGCCAGAAGTGAAGTTAAATTCGCGTTTAATGTCGGATACGTATCATGAATTCGCAGAAGAACGAT